>NC_069502.1:389255182-389555182 GCF_027579735.1 Bombina bombina | reverse complement strand
CAGAAGGGACACGTGAAGATGGGCTATATTTGTGTTTCCACATCTGCCACTGTGGGTGTGCCTAATGGGGATGGTGCCACTTGAGAAGGCTGAAATCAGCGATATACAACTAACCATTTCACTGCTAGGCAGGTTACGCTTATATAGGACACAACAATATATCTGTGTTTCGGTGTTTAGTTTTGGGGATATTTTTTGTAGTTTGTAATTTTGTAACATAAACATGTTAGACATATTATAATGCCAAATATTATTTCATTTAATATGGTATTTAGAAAATCAAAATTTCTTTCATTTCACAGAAACAGAATAATGAAATGGCTTATGCTTGCAGACTGCTTTTTGCATTTCTAAATACAGTTAACGTTGTATTAAAACACAGCCCTTCTTAACAATAAAAAAATAAAGCATTAGATATTGCAGTTGCATGTAATATATTCAAAAGCTGTTGCAGTATACATTACAGCACAGATATTTACAATGTTCATGATATGCTAAAAATTTCTATAATGCATATGAAAGAGGAAAAATTAAATATGTTAAAATATATTTTGCATGTAAAAAGATGAAAGGGACACTGAACCCAATTTTTTTTTCTTTTATGATTCAGATAGAGCATGAAATTTTAAGCAACTTTCTAATTTACTCCTATTATCAATTTTTCTTTGTTTGCTATCTTTATTTGAAAAAGAAGGCATCTAAGCTATTTGTTTGGTTCAGTACCATGGAAAGCATTTGTTCATTGGCGGGATAAATTTATCCACCAATCAACAAGAACAACCCAGGTTGTTCACCAAAAATGGTCCGGCATCTAAACATCAATTTTTGCATTTAAAATAAAGATACCAAGAGAATGAAGAAAATTTGAAAATAGGAACAAATTAGAAAGTTGCTTAAAATTGCATGCTCTATCTGAATCACGAAAGAAACAATTTGGGTTCAGAAATTAAATTGGAACTGTCAGGTAACATTGTATTGTGCTTACTGTCACATATTGAATTATACAACTTTATTGGTCAAGAAGGACATGCCTACTTGTGCCCCAACTATTTAGGAGAAAAAATATTTTAATACAGATTTTTAATATTAGACTAACACAACACTGTTTATTCCTTTTTTCATGAATTCTCCCTTCATTGAATTAGTGTGTTAGTAACCGTTATGTTTCTATAAAGTAGCACCCCATTATTAATAAAAAATGTGTAAAATATACTTTTTTTTTTTTTGCGAAGCAAAAGTTCAATTTGTAAAGTATTCCAACTTGTTTTTTGTTTAATTTGCAGCAATATCTATGAATATTAAGCGTGTGATATAGAAGTGTACTTTGCCATCCTAATGAATAATTTAGTCTATGAGAGATGTGTGGCAAAAAACAGTAAGGAAATTAAATAGTATAACATCTCTACCGTAACAAAATTGCTGTCTTACTAATGTTTTTAAAGTGATGGTACATTTATTGCCCTTTGAAAGTAAATTTTTATTCATAAAGTATTTACAAACTAAATCGCTATCTTTTTTTTTTTTAAATCTAGGGTTTTATAATAAAGTTTTATGGGACTTACTGAGCGTTATCACTCCTTCTTGCTCCGCCCCCGCATTCTTTTCCTTTGCCGACTTAGAAAGCACAACCACCCGCTCTCTACATCATTATATTGGCATCTTGGGCTTCATTGTTCGTTATGCGCATGCAATAGTATATGCTATCAGTCTGTCAGTGATCCAACATGTAGCGCATGCGCTTACATGACATAGGGCGTGTTGGAATATCAGTGTCGCCGACTGGCCTGGATTTCTATTGGTAAAAAAAAAAAACGTGACATAGGAAATCAATGGCGGCGGTTGTACAGGTGGAGGATCGTAGGTGAAATTTAAGCTTATAAATGTTAAAAATTTACAAAACAACATTAAAAATGCTGCGTTTTCATCAATGAAAGTCACTTTATTTTTTTTATTCTATATACGATCGCATGTTTCACTGGGTCTTAGTTTACCATCACTTTAATTTCATCCAGCTAATTTGTGTGACAGAGCAGGCTACAAGGAAGCTTGTGTTCATACTATCAGCTTTTTATACTCTAGGACACACCCAGTCTGAAGTATTCATTAGACATTATTTTTATCCTTTCCCCAGTGTAAAATGAACCAGATCTTTAAATTCAGTTGTAAGCCTTTTATGCATGAAATGGTATTGTAAGAGTGATAATTTACATATAAACATTGGGTACCTTCCTTGACAGAATACTCCAGGCTTAGATAGATGCTGCATTGCCAGTCGTGGTGTGGGTTACTATATTGTGTTATTTAAAGAGACATTAAACTGATCTTGGTTTTTGTGTAAAATTTGCTTTTCCCCATACCTTTTTCAGCTATTTGATTTGCAGCATTTGTATGTTACAGAATGTGCATTTTGGCCTCTATAGGTAATGTGGGGAAAGCACAATTTTACACAAAACAAAGAGATGTTTAATGTTCTTTTAAATATTGCTTCCCATTTAATTCCTGTTTCAATATTTTGTCTGTACAGTGTGATACAATATGGTTGCATGGGCTAACATCTTGACCTCCTAAAATGGTGGGCTAAAGTCCTGTCTAGCAGCCAAGGAGTTAGAGGTAGTGTGATGTCTAGGGTTAAAGGGGCATAAAACCCATTTTTTTTCTTTTTTGATTCCGATAGAACATACAATTTTAACAACCTTACAATTTACTTTGAGTATCAAATTTGCTTCATTCTCTTGGTATCCTTTATTGAAGGAGCAGCAAAGCACTACTGGGAGCCAACCAAACACATTGTTAAGCCAATGAAAAGAGGCATTTATGTGCAGCCACCAATAAGTAGGTAGCTCCAATCTCCTGAACTTACTTAGGTACGCTTTTCAACAAAGGATATAAAGAACACAATGCAAATTAAGTAACAGAAATACATTTTAAAGTTGTTTAAAATTGTATGTTCTATCGGTATACTAAAAGAAAAATGTGGGGTTTCATGTCCCTTTAAGATGAAGAACTCCATGACTGCTTAAGAAGACTCCAGTGTATTTGATCCCTTTCTTATAGCCAAAAGGTTTAATGGTGGTTATCATGGATTCACTGATTTTTAATTAAAAGCTCAGGGTTGATTCCAGTAATGAAATCGTTAAAAAAAAATATTCAGAGGAAGCCTGGGATGGAAACACTACATACTACACGATCCCAGATTTCCCAAATGAGTTAATGGCATATACACAGTATTATGAAAATGGCTTGGTAAGGGTCCACAGCCCCAGAATAATGTGCATATCTAAATATCTTATTTGGGAAAGCTTCAGCCTCTGTGATGTATATACTGTACACACACACACACATTTATTAAAGGGACACTGAACCCAAATTTTTTATTTTGTGATTCAGATAGAGCATGTAATTTTAAGCAACTTTCTAATTTACTCCTATTAACAATTTTACTTCGTTCTCTTGATATCTTTATTTGACAAAGAAAGCATCTAAGATTTTTTTTATTCAGAACTCTGGACAGCACTTTTTCATTGGTGGATGAATTTATTCACCAATCAGCAAGGACAACCCAGGTTGTTCACCAAAAACAGGCCGGCATCTAAACTTACCTTCTTGAATTTCAAATAAAGATACCAAGAGAATGAAGAAAATTTGATAATAGGAGTAAATTAGAAAGTTGCTTAAAATTTCACGCTCTATCTGAATCCCGAAAGAAAAAAATTGGGTTCAGTGTCCCTTTAAAGAAAAAAATCTGACCTTTTCTGCTTTGTACTGTCACCCTGCACCATACTAGGGTTCAGGAAGGGGGAGGAAAGTGAAGAGAGAATAACACAGTAAGGGTGAGATTACAAGGAGAGTGCTAAATTATTGCACTCCCGCAAACGGGCATATTTAATCAGCCATTACAAGATTAAATCTCTGGTTAAAGGGACACTCAAGTCAAAATAAACTTTAATGATTCTGAAAGAGCATGCAGTTTTAAGACAATTTCCAATTTACTTCCATTATCAAATTTTGCACATTCTTTTTCACACCTTCTGGAGAACAAGATCCTACTGAGCATGTGCACGAGCTCACACGGTATATGTATACTAGTCTTTGATTGGTTAATATCTGTCACATGATACAGGGGGCCAGAAAATTGGAGAAATTTTTTTTTTCCAGAAAAAAATCTACTGCTTATTTGAAATTCAGAGTAGGTATCAAAGCATTGTCTTTTTATTATGTACTTGTTAATTATGCAACTCTACTGCATTGAGTGGTCCTTTAATTTTCTAAAAGTGTCCAAATGCCCTCAAAATACAGGGCATTGTAGTTTTTTTTTTATTAAAAAAGTAGCATTTTTTCTAAATTAAAAACAACTGCACTAGGCAGTTTTTTGGGTATAAAGTTGGTAGCAGTGGGGTGTTAGAAAAAAAAACGGCACTGAAAAGTGCCTTTACATTGCGGTCTATAGGAACTGTGTGTTCCCATAGATCACAATGTAAATATATATGTTTATGATTATATACATATATATATGCTTATGTGTTAATATGTGTATATATGTTATGGGTAATGTAAGAAATCCGGTTAATCCTAGGATTACCTGGGTAAAACGGACAATACCCAAGCGGCTGTGGGTAAAGCCTGATGTACTGTAATTCCCCCATGTACACCATTTCTTCTGCCTCCGCATGGGGAGGGTTCAAGGAAGGCGCCCCACAATCCTCTGGCATTCGCCCCAAATGAACCTTGGGGAATTAGGTGACGGCATCAAAACGAGACTTCCATTATAGCCTATGGAAGCGTGCTCTTGTGAGCACAATGCTACCAAGCAATGTGAACTCGAGCTCACGTTCGCGTTGCGATTTACTTGTAATACCAGCGCACATAAGCGCTCCACTTGTTTCTGGCCCTAAATATTTACAGTTAGAACGGAACATCAACACCTACAGGTAGAAATGAAAAGTGCAGGCACACATTTTATTTTGACTGGCACTGCTCCATTCTTTCTGCAGACATGCTGCATTATCTCAATGACATCAGTATGTTCTGCCTTGGGGAGGGAGACCCATTGACAGTGCCATGGACTTTCAAGGGGTAGAGTCATTGGCATTCTGTGGATAGGGTGGGTTGAGATGTAAAAGGGGCTGGGCTTAGTGCAAGTGGGTTCAGGGAGATCCGGGGTGTGGCAGTTCAATCCCAAAGCTCAGTTTAAATGACTGTTGCAGAAGGTAATGGGGATGTAGAATACATTTGTATGCTTAATTGTTTTGTTGTGCTTTCCTGCTTGGCTCCCTCCGTCATCCATTCTAAATAAGAAATTAGTATTGAAGAAATCAGGTGGTTAAGTGTGTGCATACAGTTCTCCTTGTTAGTGTGTAGTTTTTTTAATACTATTATCCTATAATATAAAAGGCCAAGTGTGTTTGTCCGAAGCTGTCATGCACAGTAGAGACTGCGTGAGGACAAACACACCTGGCCTTCTACAGACTGACCTCCTGGCATCTGGCCCGGGTGTGAGGGGGGTGTGATGCGGGCCGGGCAGGGCCGGGCGTGATGTGGGTGGAGCCTGGTGTCGTGGGCGAGGCCAGGTAGGGCCGTGAGAGAGCTCAAAAGAGGGTGGATAGAGAGAGAGAGAGCAAAAGAGAGTGAGAAAAACAGCAAAAGAGAGGGGGAGAGAGCAAAAGAGATGAGGGGAGAAAGTGCAAAAGAGGGGGAGAGCGCAAAAGAGAGGGGGAGAGCGCAAAAGAGAGGGGGGAGAGAGCAAAAGAGAGGGGAAGAGAGAGCGCAGAAGAGAGGGAGGAAAAGAGAGGGGGAGAGAGCAAAAGAGAGGGGGGAGAGATAGCAAAAGAAACAGAGAGAGACAGCAAAAGAGAGGAGGAGAAAGGGCAAAAGAGGGGGGAGAGGCAAAAAAGGGGAGAGAGAGAGCGTGCAAAAGAGAGGGGAGAGAGAGAGAGCAAAAGAGGGGGAGAGAGCGTGCAAAAGAGAGGGGGAGAGAGAGCAAAAGAGAGGGGGAGAGAGAGCAAAAGAGAGGGGGGAGAGAGAGAGCAAAAGAGAGGGGGAGAGAGAGCAAAAGAGGGGGGAGAGCGCAAAAGAGAGGGGAGAGAGAGCGCAAAAGAGAGGGGAGAGAGAGCGCAAAAGAGAGGGGGGAAGAGAGAGCAAAAGAGAGGGGAGAGATAGAGCAAAAGAGGGGGATAGAGAGAGCAAAAAAGAGGGAGAGAGAAAGCAAAAAAGAGGGGGAGAGAGCAAAAGAAAGAGGGTAGAGAGAGAGCAAAAGAGGGGGAAGAGAGACAACAAAAGAGAGGGGGAGAAAGAGCAAAAGAGAGGGGAAGAGAGAGCGCAAAAGAGAGGGGAAGAGAGAGCACAAAAGAGAGGGGGAGAGAGAGAGCAAAAGAGAGGGGGAGAGAGAGAGCATAAGAGAGGGGGAGAGAGAGAATAAAAGAGGGGGAGAGAGAGCAAAAGAGAGGGGGAGAGAGCAAAAGAGAGGGGAGAGAGAGCAAAAGAGGGGTGAAAGAGAGAGCAAAACAGGGGGGATAGAGAGAGCAAAAAAGATGAGAGAGAGAGCAAAAGAAAGGGGGGAGAGAGAGCAAAAGAGAGAGGGGAGAGAGAGAGCAAAAGAGGGGGGATAGAGAGAGAGCAAAAGAGAGGGAGAGAGACAGCAAAAGAGAGGGGGGAGAGAGCAAAAGAAAGGGAGAGAGAGAGAGCAAAAGAGGGGGATAGATAGAGCAAAATAGAGGGAGAGAGACCGCAAAAGAGAGGGGGAGAGAGCAAAAGAGAGGGGAGAGAGAGAGCGCGCAAAAAATAGAGGGGGAGAGAGATCGCAAAAGAGAGGGAGGAAAAGAGAGGGGGGGGAGAGCAAAAGAGAGGGGGGAGAGAGAGAGCAAAATAGAGAGAGGGGGAGAGAGCAGAAGAGAGGGGGAGAGAGAGAGCAAAAGAGAGGAGGGAAAGCGCAAAAGAGAGGGGGGATAGAGAGAGAGCAAGGGGTGGAACCGCTGTGCTGCAAAAAATGGCCTGTGTACACGGGCTTTAGGACTAGTTATTTATATTTTCTTTATTATTTCACTTTATGGCTAGAGGATAGAATCGCCAGCTACAGTTTTTACAGTAAAAGTCATCAACATGTGTAACTCTTTGCCTGAGGAGGCTGTGACTGCCATTTCAGTAGATAGTTTTGAAAGAGGCTAATAAATATTTTTTGGCTTAAAAACATAATCAAAGGCTATGATAGCTTGTGTTAAATGAGTAGGCCTTTTTATTACTTGGCAGTTTTAAAAAACAAAAAACAAAAAAAAAAACCCAGGGATTTGTAAACAATGGACGTTTTGTCTTCTTACACCCTCATCTACTATGTTACTACATGCCATATTTCTAATGTTGGGTTTATCAAGGGCTTTAGGGGTGCCCTACCTACTAGAATAGGATGCATATTGTAAGGTATTAGCCATTGCAGTAAAAATCCCCTATAAGCTCTAGGTACACAAGACCGTTAATTTGAAAGCTGTAAAATGAGAGGTCTCACATCTCTTTATATTTTGTGGTGGGTGCAAGAGTGGCTACCCAACCCCTCTCATAATTTGATCCCTGTTCATATGGACCTTTGAGGTGATTGCTGTTGTCATGGTGCTTAGGTGCTTATTTGATAGCCACCTGTGTATGTCACCTTTTGATCAAACACATCACTTTTAAAAGAGGGGTCTCTTCCTCTGTTTTGATGTTTAGATTGGTTCCTAGGGTCTCTTTTATAATTAAAAGTAAAATTCCAGCGAGGACTGTAACATCCACCTAGAGGGGCATGGGATACTGTTTTTGAATAAGGAGAATCCTCTTTTTTTCATACAGGTGGGGAGAGTCCATGATCCATTACTCCTGAGAATTACTCTTCCCTGCCACTAGGGGGAGGCAAAGATTCTCAAACCCCAAGAACTCTATAAAACCCCTCCCACCTCACTGGTAAACTAGTCTTGTCTTTGCCTCCTCTGGAAGGTGAAGAATGAAGATGTGCATGTGATTCTTAAGTGAACAGGGGTCTCAGACTGAGTTGAGGCCCATTTACCCTCAGAGTGCAATATTTGTCAGAGGGATGTATATGCAGTATGGGTAGTGTCCCATTTTTCACCTCATAGGAAATTAGTCAAAAGCCTTCTACATAGAAGGACCTGTCTTTTTCCTCCTCTGCTGGGTATACTCCTATTCCATATCCTCTGCTGTTATGTTTCAGCACTTGTTTTCCTTTCTACTGGTTTTCCAGTAGATGAGGGTCTTTTAGTAAGTAGTATTTTTATTTAATTGGCACTCTATAAGCTTTTTTTGGGTAATTGATGTATATATATATATATATATATCCCTGGGGCAGAATTTTGGCGCAGTTTTAATATGTCAGGTTAGAGCATATAATCCCTGTAATTTGCATGTTGTATTTTTTTGCACGCTTTAGGTAATTCAGTTTTTTTCAGCATGTTAGATTTCAAGTTTGCGTGCGTCAGGTTAGCTCACATATGCCCTTTGGATTGCGCACATTTTTTTCCCCACAGACATTGGTCACTTTTTCCTGCGCATCCGGTTAGCGCATATAAGCCCTCAGGTTTGCGCACGTGTTTTGTCACGTTATTTTCTTTATTTGTCGTCCTATTTTGTGTGTGCTCCCTATCTTTGGAGTTTATTTGTCTCCTTCTACATTTTTGTTTAGAAGCGCTCCTGGTCTAGTACGTTTTTAGAAGAGCTACTTTTGGAGGGGGTATGTTTTACCTTTCTCAAGAACTCTTTTTGTGGGGATTTAACTATTAGCTTATTTTTGCATTTGCTACTTTTGTGGTTTGCAGTAATAATGGAGATTTCTGATTCTGTCCCTAAATCTCCCTTAGAAGCTGTGCCCTCTGAACACTTTCCTACCAATGTTAAAGGGACACTGAACCCAATTTTTTTCTTGTGTGATTCAGATAGAGCATGCAATTTTAAGCAACTTTCTAATTTACTCCTATTATCAATTTTTCTTTGTTCTCTTGCTATATTTATTTGAAAAAAATGGAGTGAGCACAATGTTATATATATGGCACACATGAACTAACACCCTCTATCTGTGAAAAACTGTCAAATTCATTCAGATAAGAGGAGACCTTCAAGGGCTTAGAAATTAGCATATGAGCCTGCATAGGTTTAGCTTTTAACTAAGAATACAAAGAGAACAAAGCAAATTTTGATCTTAAAAGTAAATTGGAAATTTGTTTAAAATTGCATGCCCTATCTGATTCTGAACCGTGAAAGTTTAATTTTGACTAGACTGTCCCTTTAATGCATTCAGACCAATCTGATTCTGCTCTTCCTTCTAAGGGTATTATTGCTCCTTTTGTTTGCTTTTTACAGGGAAGGACACTTGATGCAAAGGACTTCAGCCATTCAACGTCTTCTGTAATGTTGGCAGTTATGCTGCCTTCAAGTATGTGTCAAAAGTCAGTTTTAAATTTGCCTTCTACTAGCTTTAAACCTTCTGAAGCTGACACTACTGAACGTTTTTGATGAGTCTTTAGAAGAAGAGGATTTTTCTCTGATGATCAGGGGTCTTCCTCTGATCATGAACCAGAATCATCCTCGTTTTTGTTTAAAGTTGAACATATTCATTCTCTTTTAAATGAGGTTTTGCTTACTTTTAGCTGTTAAAGATCCTAAAGTAACTTAGGATAAATCTTCTAATTGTCTAGATGTTATATTTAAGCCTTTGGTTAAAATCCCTGAAGTTTTTCCTGTCCCTAATATGGTCTCTGAGATAGTTTCTAGAGAATGGTCGATGATCACTCTATATTTTGGTTCAAGCCCCATCTTTACATTTAGAAGAATCACACACCAGCAGCTGTTTCTTTAACACCGTGGTTGGAAGATCAATTTTTCAAAACATTTTTTTGTTCCTCAGACAAAGCTTTATTTTCTGGGGGTACAAATAGATTCAGTTTCAATGAGAATATCTTTAACAGATCTAAGAAGGCTGAATTCGGTTTCAGCTTATCTAAACCTTCAGTCTCTTTCTTTCCCTTCAGTTCTTTTCCCTCAGTTGCTTTTTGCATGGAGGTATTAGGTCTCATGATTGCTATTCCGTTTCCTCATTTTTACATAAGGCCTCTTCAGATTTGTATGCTTTGTCAGTTGTGCAGGGATCATACTTAGCTGTCTCAGGAGATCTTTCTAGATCACAGAACAGGCCAGTCTCTGTCTTTGTGGCTGGTTTATCAGCATATTATGCACGGGGCTTCTTTTGCTTGTCCTACTTGGACTGTGATCACTACAGATGCAAGCCTTTCAGGTTTGGGGTCTCTGAAAGCACAAGGGGTTTGGGCTCTTCGGGAGGCAAGGTTGCCAATAAATATTCTAGAACCCTGTGCTATTTTCAAAGCTCTTCAAAGCTGGCCTCAATTGAAAAGGGAGTCTCATCTCTATTTCCAAACAGACAATGTCACTTATGTGGCTTATATCAATCATCAGGGGGAACTCTCAGATTTCTAGCCATGAAGTGAAGTGTCTTGTATTCTCTCATGGGCAGAAGCCAATTGTTGTCTTATTTCTGCTGTTCATATTCCAGAAGTGAACAACTGAGAAGCAGATTTTCTCAGTCATCAGTCTCTCCATCCAGGGGAATGGTATCTCCATCAAGATATTTTTCTTCAGATTGTGGATCTTTGGATTTTTCTAGAGCTAGAGCTGATGGCTTCTCGTTTAAACAACAAACTTCCCAGGTACTTTACGAGTTCTAGGGATCCTCAGGCGGAGTTTGTGGATGGTGTAGTAGCCCCTTGGTCCTTTCAGCTTGTCTATGTTTTTCCTCTTCTGGTTCTTCTTCCTAGAATAATTTAGAAGATCAGGCAACAGGAATCATCAGTAGTTCTGATTGCTTCAGCTTGGCCTCGCAGTTGGTATGCAGATCTGGTTCAGATGTCTAGTTTCTGCCTTGGCCTCTTCCTCTCTGGCCAGACCTGTTGTCTCAAGATTTGTTTTTCCATCCGGATCTCATGTCTCTAAGCTTGGTGGCTTGGAGATTGAACGGTTAGTTTTAGAGAGAGCGGTTTTTCTGATTCTGTGATTGAGACTTTGATTCACGCTTATAAGCTTGTGACAAGGGAGACTTATCATAAGGTTTGGAAGGCCTTTTAATTCTTGTTGTATGCATCATGGCTTTTCTTGGCATTCTTTAAGAATTCCTAGGATTCTGCAGTTTTTACAGGATGATCTGGATAAGGGTCTATCTGCCAGTTCTTTGAAAAGGCAGATTTCTGCTCCTTCAGTTTTGTTTTATAGGAAGATTGCTAATATTTCTGACATTCCCTGGTTTGTTCAGGTTTTGGCACACATTAAGCCTGTTATTTAGCCAATTTCTCCACCTTGGAATCCAAATTTTGTGTGTGAGCCTATGCATAAGGTGGATATTAAGCTTTCTTTTGTGGAAGGTTTTGTTTCTTTTGGCTATCTCTTCTGCTAGAAGAGTTTCTGAATTAGCTGTTCTTTCTTTTGATTCTGCTTATCTAATTTTTCACAAAAATAAGGCAGGTTTAAGAATCAAGTTTGACTTTTTGCTTAAGGTCCTTAGACAATATAAGTCAAGAATTTGTTGTTCATTCTTTGTGTCCTAATTCTAAGAATTCTTCAGCAAAGCTTCTTCACAATTTAGATGTTGTTAGGGCCTTGAAGTATTATGTTAATTTCAGTAAAATCTCTAGTTTGTTTGTTCATTTTTCAGGTTCTAAGAGAGGGCGGAAAGCTACTTTAATTTCCTTGGATTCTTAGTTGAAACTTTTGATCCATAAAGCTTACTTGGAGGTGGGACAATCTCCATCTACCAGATCAGTTGCCACTTCTTGGGCTTTCAAGAATGAGGCTACTGTTGACCAAATTTGCAAAGCAGCTACTTGATTTTCTTTGCATATTTTTTACTAAAATCTACAAGTTTGATATTTGTCCTTCTTTTGAGGCAGCCTTTGGTAGGAAAGTCCTTCAGGCAGTGGTCTCATCTTAATGTTTATTTTTTCTTCCTGTGGCTCATTTTAGGTGCATATTAAAAAAAGAAAGAACTAATTGATTTTTTTTGTGTTCTGTTTGTTCTGTGTGAAAAAAGATGTTCTTTTTATCCCGCTCTTATTTTTCATTACTTGTAGACTCTTCGGCTTGGGTATTAGTTCCCAGGAGTAACAGATCGTGGACTCTCACCGCCTATAGGAAAGAAAAGGTAATTTATGCTTACCTGATAAATTAATATATTTCATGATGTTTATTTTTGCTGGCACATCTTTTTTCTCTTCTCCTATTATTTTGCTCTTATTATTTTTTCTTTCCTCTTTTTTGCTTGACTATACATCAGACTAGTTTATCAGAGAGGTGGGATGGGTTTTATAGAGCTCCTTGGGTTTGAAAAAATATTTGCCTCCTCTTAGTGGCAGGGAAGAGTAATTCCAAGGAGTAATGGACTGTGGACTCTCATCACCATGAGAGAAATGAATTTACCAGGTAAGCATAAATTATATTTTTCATTATAAGTTTTTATTTTGTGTGTGTTTATGTGTATGACCTATGTGCTGTTTTGGGGGTAGAGACTTTTCCTCCCTCCATAGATAACATCCTTTGTGTCCATTGGTGCAGATGATAACTATTCCCTTAGGGATTACCTGTATCTTTGTGGGTCGAGTGATACCTTAATTAAAGGCAGGCTTCCCCTTTGCAGAAGGTGAGTTATGTGTGTATCTGTCACTAAGGGCCCACTAATCAAAACTCACCTTTTTCGACAGAAATCAAGCAATTTTTTAGCATTATATTGTAATGTAGGTGTCTATCCTTCACATCCACATCATACTTCTCAAGATAAACAGACCACAGCTAAAATTATTTGAGGAACCTGACTCTATTGACAGAAAGATCATTTTGCCAGACCAAAGAGTTTTATCAAATTGGGCCCTATGTGTGATTAGGAGCTCTAATATAGCCTTCCTCAACCAAACTCCCTAGTGTCTGGTGCCATTTTTACTGTAATCTGCATCCTAGAGCAGCATGCAAAGCCTCATATAAAAAAATAAAATCCTTTTGTTTTTGCAGTAGCCTAGATATGGGCTGAGAATCTCAGCCTTCCTCATTGTGAGCAATGGGAAAGCATCTGCCTCTGTGCACTACCACGTAGTGTTCAATGTTTACACGTACAGTGTGAAATATCACCAGGTGTTCCTGTTAACTGTCCTTTGCACCAACAATGTGAAATGTTTGGTTGTAAGACATTTAACCTCTTGGTTTCCACCATGAAACACACAAATAGGGATTTAACCTACTGTTAGAACGCTTTGGATAGTTCTCTATCAAACCAATCTTGGCCAGTAGTCATTTTATCCCGGCATCAAGTGGAGCGATAAAGAAATATCTTTAGGGTAGTTGTGTTAGGACCCAGGAGATGGATGACTGTACACAAGGAAAATACTCGGTAGCTGGATACCTGAAAATGACTGGATTGGTCAAGGCAGATTTGACAAGTCAGGGGTCAAACTAGACAGTAAATAAGATGAAGGAAAACTTAGTCAGGAAGTTCCAAGATTAAAACCAATCAAGCAAAAACAGAGTTTGAATCAGCAAGCAGAAGAATGGTCAAGGAAATTCCGAGTCACAAGCCAAAAAGATATCCAAAACAGCAGAACACTCATGAGAAAACATAATACAAGGGCAATGAGACAGAGAATCATGAAGGATTATAAAGAAAAAAAAGGGCACCAAAAATGACGCTAGAAGGATGCGTCAGAAATAACGTGACGTGCGAAAACCCGACGCAGCGTGTCAGAGATGACACAAGACGGCCTGCATCAGGAAGAGTAACCACGTCAAGGTTACTGCATCATGGCAACCCGGTGTCATAACATCTACAGCTTGCCAGGAATGAATCTGCAGCAGTGATTTAAATACTTGATTATCATTAACATACAGTAACCAGTTATGTAACTCCTTGATTGCCAGAAACACTGACCTCCGGTAACCCCTTGCTTTCCTAAAATTAACTTGTAGCACTAGTTAAACCCCTTGCATGATATGTAACACATTTGCATCAGTCAATAAATCAGTGATTGCCAGAACAACACTCATAGCAGTGATTTAAACACTTGGTTGCCCATTACACATGTAGCAGTTATTTATCTTACCACCTTACATGGGACCAACACCTGTAACCCACACACATGCTTCCTCTTTGAGACATAGCTGCATTCTGGATATAGGGAGCACTCAATGAGAAGGAACATATGCTGTTGGCAAGCCAAAATGATCTGCAGCATCAGAGGACTGGGTACGTTGAATCCTCTTCCTAGAACTTGTATATTTACTAAATGCCAGGGACCCATTCTTAGGTACCATGGCAATTGGGACCCATTCTTAGTTGCAATGGCAAATGTCAGGTATTTGCTGAGCCTATCCTGTGCTATTCACAGTAGCCACATCCCATTGTAAAGAGGCTTTAAAGAGACCTAGGGGTTGATTTATGAAGCATTGGATGCTGCTTCCGACCTACTCCACTTCAGTTCCGCCTGAAGTGGAAGTTAAGAAGCAGCGGTCCTAAGACCGCTGCTCCTTAACTAGTCCGCTACCTCTAAGGTGGCGGACAGCAATCAGCCCGATCGAATATGATCGGGTTGATTGACACCCAGGCCACGAATCTGCAGGGGGCGGTATTGCACCAGCAGTTCACAAGAACTGCTGGTGCAATGATAAATGCAGACAGCGTATGCTGTTGGCATTTATCGATGTGCGACGGACATGATACGCTACATTGTTCCATGTCCGTCCACACAATAATAAATTGACCCCCTAGTGTGAGATGAGGACATTTTGAGGTAAAATATCTTCATTTTTTACATAGAGATTCTCAGGTGATATTTTCTAATCAGCTTTTTACAGTTAAAGTGCATCTCTTTCAAATGATTTAGCATATGGGTATTATTTCCTTTTAGAAACTTTGATTTTGATAATTTTTAAATATGTATAAACACCACACACACACACACATTTATATATTATTTTTGTGTCTACATGATAAGCAAGTGGTGTAATGTATCTAAATAAGTTTTAAAAATATTATTTTAAAAAAATAAATAAGAAAAACTAACCACCATAAAATAGATAAAAAAACAACAACAAAGGAAACTCATTTAACTGGGTTTCTCAGTTTCTGCTTTTTATAGCCTGAATTTTTTTTAAATTGTATTTATTTTATTGAGGTAATATGTCAACATGTACAGGCATCTTGAAGAAAAACAAATTAGTTAAAGAATATACTGTACAATCAAGAAGAAATACATATCTTAATCACGTCTCTCAGAGTGTCAAAATAGAGATAACGGTCTGTACTTTGTTGTATCAAAAAAACCTGACAATTTGAACCTCATGTTCTTAATCTATTGGAGGAGTCGGTAGATTACTACAATGATACTATGTAGTTGGTAAGAGTAAGAATACCCTCACTAGTATCTGTCCAGTAGGGCAAAATAAGTCTTTCCACTGGGGGTAGTAATCCATCTGGAAAAATCTAGAACTAAAGTGTATGATATAATAACAACAAGTATGATATATCAACAATCACAAGGTAATTACAACAGATAGTCTTCATATGAAAGATATACAAAACATCAATACCTGGAAATATTTTGGTAAAGTAGTAAATATAAGAAGGTAAGTGTTGGATTTTAATTTGCATATCCTTAGCTTCTATATGAAGAGAAAAAGAGGATGAAAATAACCTGTCTTTTGGCAAAAAAGACAATCTGTTGTTTGAGCATCTCTCATTCTATTGGCTAATTCGAATTAGCCAATAGAATGAGAGCTGCTTAAATCATATTGGCTGATTTGAATAGCCAATAGGATTTTAGCAGCCCTGATTCCTGTTGGCTGATTCAAATTTTTCAGCCAATAGGAATGCAAGGGACGACATCTTGAATCACATCCCTTGCATTGAAGATTTAGTGTACGGTGGCGACCGTATAAAGAGGATGCTCCGCGCCGGATGTCTTGGGGTGGACCCGCTCCGCACCGGCTGGATGAAGATCGAAGAGGCCACCTGGATGAATACTTCTTGCGCATGGATGAGGACTTCACCAGCTGGATGAAGATAGAAGAGGCCGCCTGGATGAAGACTTCTTTCCGCATGGATGATGACTTCGCCGGCTGGATGGATCCTTCAAGCGGGACTTCAACAACTGTAAGTGGATCGTCGTGGGTTAGTGTTAGTTTTTTTAAGGTTTTTTTTGGGTGTTTTTTTAATTTTATTTTAGGGTCTGGGCAGTAAAAGAGCTAAATTTCCTTTTAAGGGCAATGCCCATACAAATGCCCTTTTCAGGGCAATGGGTAGCTTAGGTTATTTTAGATAGTTTTTTATTTGGGGGTGTTGGTTGAGTGGTGGGTTTTACTGTTGGGGAGTGTTTGTATTTTTTTTACAGGTAAAAGAGCTGATATCTTTGGGGCAATGCCCCACAAAAGGCCCTTTTACGGGCCATTGGTAGTTTATTGTAGGCTAGGGTTTTTTATTTTGGGTGGGCTTTTTTATTTTGATAGGGCTATTAGATTAGGTGTAATTCATTTTTATTTTTGATAATTTGTTTGTTATTTTTCGTAATTTAGTTAGTTTTTATTTTTTGTAATTAGATACTTTTTGTAATATTTAGAGTAGTGATATGATTTTTTTATTGGTAGTTTAGTTTTATTGAATTGGTAGTTAGTTTAATTTTAGTTTAATAATTATAATAGTTTAATTGTTAGTTTAAAATTTTTTTTTTTTCATTTGACAGGTAAGTTAATTTAAGCTAGGAATATTGTAATTTTAATATAAAGTTAGGGGGTCTGAGGTTTAGGGGTTACTAGTTTAAATTAGTTTATTTCATTGGGGGGGTTCGGTTTAGGGGTTAATAGTTTATTTTAGTATATTTCGTTGTGGGGGCTTGCGGTTTAAGGGTTAATAGGTTTATTATAGCGGTGGTGTCGGCAGATTAGGGGTTAATAATATTTAAATAGTTTTTTTGATGCGGGAGGGCTGCGGTTTAGGGGTTAATAACTTTAGTATAGTGGTGACGATGTTGGGGAGCGGCAGAATAGGGGTTAATTTTTTTTAGTGGCGGCGATGTCAGGAGCGGCAGATTAGGGGTTAATATATTTATTATATTATTTGCGATGCAGGAGGACCTCGGTTTAGCGGTTAATAGGTAGTTTATGGGTGTTAGTGTACTTTGTAACACTTTAGTTATAAGTTTTATGTTACAGATTTGTAGCGTAAAACTCATATCTACTGACTTTAGATGGCGGTACAGATCTTGTAATTTTAGGCTGTAACGCTCACTTTTTAGCCATACCGCAAAACTTGTAATACCGGCGCTATGGGAATCATAATTTTTTCTTGTGTGGGACTGACGTTGCGGTACAGGCTAAAAGGTGTGCGGTACACCTATACTGACAACACTTGTAATAGCTGCGGTGCTGTTTTCAGCGTTACAAGCCGCAACACAAAACTTGTAATCTAGGTGAATGTCTATAACTTTCTGTAGCGTCACGGCTGTCTGTTGAATTTCCCAGGTTTCATTTTTTAGGTATCTCAAAATGGAGTATGCACATTTCGGGTCTAGGACAAGTTGATAGACCTAGTTGGGCACATAAATTAAAAAGATCATACGTCATAAGTGTGCTATTGCAGGACATTCCCACCAACTCAGAGGCAGAACCTTCTTTCACTTTCTGCGATAAGGATTTTTTTTTTGTGAAAAATTTTCTGCAGGTCATTTTGAAATTAAATTAAATTTTAAATTATTCAGTTACACTAAAGCAAAAGCTCAATTGAAATGTGTTGATTAACTAGAGAATAAGGCAACTTTTAATGTTGTATTATATATTGCAGCAGTTGAAAATTGCATTGCAAATTAGCTGCAGAGAAAAAAAAATGACATTTTTAAAACTGTTTCTTGAATAAATTTGTTTACTTTGCTCTTGGTCTTATATAATATAAGGTGACAATGTAGTAATAAAAATGTGTATTGCTCACAAGAACATTTTACATTCAGGAGTCACAGCTCTGAAGACCGTGAAAGGCAAGGGGGGCGTGGTTGAAAAAATCTCTGAAAGCCAGTCATCAATGCACTGCCGCCTTGCAGCGCTGCTCTGTATTTAACTGTTCTCTTCAAACAGCTCTTCTCTCTGTCTGCACTGTGTTAAGGAAAACTTACACAGTCAGCCAGACCACAGCGCTGTTTAAGAACAGCCTGATATGGAGCAGTGCTGCAAAGCACAAGCAGTAACAGTTCTTGTATGTGCCCAATGTGTGCACTTTATCATAGAATGTAGTCAAACGTGAAAATGTTGTAAAGGTAAAAAACACAAACACTCATAAAAATTCATGCACACATACTCTCTCACACACTCTCACACTCACTCTCACACACACAGTCTCACAGGCACACTCACTCTCACATACACATGCTCACGCACACTCTTTCTCACACACATGCAAACACATCTACTATGTATATCTGACAAAAAAAGATGCCCAAAGTTCAGGCACAAAAATGGGCGATAAAAAGGCACAATTCTTATTTTAATCCTACATAACTACTCAACTGAAAACTCTATTGGAGAGGATTCCTGAACTTTTTAAATATTTTAATAATGCTGTGTGTATACATGGAAATCTCTGACACTAGAAATGCATATATTAAAATCTTGCTGTATTCAGCAGTCTTATATACAGTACACCCCATTCCACTCAACTTGTTATGCCAGGACTTACCTCTTCTGTAAAAAGCAATCTCTAATTATTTTATTAGTGAGAAACAGGGAACCAATACAATGTTTCAGAATTTACACTATATCCTCGAGTCAAACACCTAAAGGGCCGCACCCTGATATATGGGACATCATGGCTGCTTCATAATAAAATGTAATATTAGGCAAACCTAACCCACCTAACCCACTCAGACAATCTACCTCCCTTACAAAGTTCAGAAAGGACCTCAAAACCTGGCTCTTCGACTGAACGCTCATCCCCTCCCCCCCTCCGCCCCCCTCCTCCTATCCGCTTTCCTTTAGCGCCTTGAGACCCTCACGGGTGATTAGTTTGTGCTCTATAAGTACCCGATAGATAGATAGACATCAGTCAGGTTTTGATTGTTTGGAGATACAAGGGTGTTTACCTGCCCATATATAATGATTCAGCATTGACTGATAACTGTATAAAAGGATGGTCACAGCGTTTGAGTGCTGTTAACAAGGTTCCATAGTTTGTTCTCAATTACCCAAGTAATATAATGCAATAGCCTCACACCATTACTACTCCACTTAAATGGTCCCGAAGGTCTTGAACCTGTTTTTCTGAGAGATTGAGGTGGCAGACTTCTGTTTTATCATCATTTAACTTATAGTATGATAAGGAAACAAAAAACTAAATAAATAAAAAAAATCAGGAGGGATTTTTCAGACTCTGTAAGGAAAACAGTCAAATCATCTGCAAAAAGACTATTGCCTGCATTTTATCGTGCAAACATTAATATTTTATTTCTCTAATAAACCGCAAATTCCATATTTTATTAAACTATAAAGTGATTATGGATGAAATGGCACCTATATTTAATCAAAAGTCTGTTTTAGTGCTTATTTTATGTGTGCGAGCATGTATGTGTGCGCAGGTGTATGTGTGTGTACATGCGTGTGTGCGTGCATGTATGTGTGCGCAGGTGTATGTGTGTGTACTGTACGTGTGAAACTATAAATAAATAACTATACACACTCACCTTATAATTTCATTGTATTGAATTAAATAAGCAAGGGAAATTGTTTCTGGAATGGTATATGGTATCTAAACAAGCTCTGAAAATAGTATGAAAGTAAAGTCGATGATAAGAAAAAGAGAGAGCCAAGTAACATATGATCTAGACTTGGGTACCCACTGTTAAATTTTCTCTTTGAAAACATGAAAGTTTGCTAAGTCATAATGATGTGTCCTTAGAAACCACAAATTACATATTACATTAAAAAGACCGTGAAGTGCTAGGGAGGAAATGGGGAATGTTATCTATATTTAATTAGGAAAAAATCTGTTTTATTTATTATTTTTGCACTTTATTGTGGTTGGCCTACTCCTCTTGTATCGCCTTAGTAGTCGTCCTTTTGTACCTTAATTGCAATGTCATTGTATTTTTCCTTTCCTTGTAGTTTCAGTGCTGTTTTCTTTAGCTCTATTTAGGCTGCTGTACTACAAACAACCATTTTATTGCTTTTATTCTTACTTGTGTCTGCAACATTTTCTCTTCACATTTCGTAACAGGTGTAAATGTCTTGAACCAAATCGCCAGATTAATTTTGATTATTTATATTATCCAGTCAAATTGTCTTTGCTTGGAGGAAGTTCAAAATTATATGATACTGTTGAACAATATCTAGGAGCCTCCACTAAAACTGTAGTGAGTTTTGCAGTTTTACCATTTATTTTATACTTGTTCTGCAGTCAATCTCCTAACACAATTGTATCCATAACACAGAAAATGATCATCAGTTGTAATCATAGATTGTACAACCTAACACCCTGGGGACACAGTACAGCCCTTTAATGCTGTATTATTTCCAATGCAGCACCTGTTCTTTGTGTGCTAAAATTATATTTCTTTTAAAATAATGTTTAATTTTACTTTTATTTATATGTAAGTACAGTACAGTATATATATTTTTTGTGTTGACTTAAAGGACCAGTAAAGTTAAAATTAATTCCTTAATGAATGAATGAATGAATGAATTCATTCATTAATCTATTCTGATAGAGAATGCAATTTTAAACAACTTTCCAATTTACTTCTTCTGATATGAGCTCAGGAGCGTGCACGTGTCTTTAGCAGTCTATGTCAGAAGTGTTTGTAACTATGTTGCGAAGACTGCTGCCAGATGGCTAAAGATATGTGCACGCTCCTGAACTCACCTAGGATTATTATTTAACAAAGGAAAACAAGAGAACTAAGCAAAATAGATAATAGAAGTATATTTGAAAGTTGTTTAAAACTTCATAATCTGTCCAATCCATTTAAGTTTTTTTTTTTTTTTTTCAAAAATAGTTTTATTTTACAGATAAGAAAGTTATACATCGTAAATGCACTTTTGTTAGGATTACAATTCAATATGACTTTACAGCTGTGTGGGTTGTACATGTACAGTGCTGTATACAAATATGCATGTAGTGATAAAGGTAATGAGCAATAAATCATATAGTAACAAATTAAACGAATAAACAACAAACACAACAAAAACAAAAACAACACATTGTGCTTCCTGTTGCCCCTCATGTTTTCCCCCTCCAGTATCTCAGGGTCGGTTTCCACCTCCTCTGTCAGTATCTAGTGTCGTATGTTTTGGTGTTTTATATCCTATTGGTATCAAACTTATTCCTCAAGTATTCTTCCCATAAAATCTTAATCTGTATGTACTTGTCTAACCTTCGTTGTTTAAGGTAGTGGTATTCCTCTAGCTGTATAGTGCGATTGCACTCCTGAACCCATAGCGCAGTGGTCGGAATTATAGAACTTTTCCAGTTCTTGGCTATTAGTTTCTTGATGCTGTTACTTGCTATGTTAAATAATTTAGTTTGTTCTGAAGTGAATTTTTTGGGGACTATGTGAAACAGCCACAAGAGTGGGTCTACTGGTAAGGCTTTATCTAGTAACTTTGATGTTTCCTTTGAGATTTCATCCCATATTGGGGTTATTTTAGGGCAAAGCCACCAGATATGTGCCATATGGCCGATTTGATCATGGCACCTCCAGCAGAGGTTGGAGGCTTCTCTGAATATTTTCTGGCATCTTGATGGAGTAAGATACCATCTATGGAGAATTTTCAGGTTTAACTCAATGAGATTACTAGATGTGGCAGATCTCTTAATGGCTATAAATATCTTAGAGGCGTCAATGTGTGATATCTGAATTCCCAATTCCTCCCCCCATCTGTTGATGAAGTGAGGGGTGTGACCTGGTGAATTTTGTTTCAGTAGTGCATAAATCATTGATAAGGTGTGTTTTGTAGGAGATTCTTTATGGCATAGGGACTCGAATGTCGTTAGTGGCCTCAACATATTCCTTTTATGCGGATGTCCTGACAGGTAATTGTAACACTGCATATAAAAATACCAATCTCTGAAACAATTAAAGCCTTGTTCGATTAGGGCCGTTCTAGGGAACAGCTGAGTTTCAGTACCTAGATGGCACATCATCAATTCCCTGTCCGGTTGTGTGTCATTTTTTATCTTTGCTACTAGGCCAGGGGCGAATTCTTTATTAGAGATGAAAGAGGTAAGGGGAGAGTAAGTGGACGAGATGTTGGGGTGCTCTACTAGTATCTTTTCCCATATCAGCATGGTCTCCTGTACTGTGTGTGCGACGTATATCTGGGGTGATCTAGTAATTGATGGTGTCCAGCATCTTGTGCCTAAATGCAAGGTACCGGCTATGTCATGTTCGAGGCGAACCCAGATTTTAAAGTTAAAGTTAGTATACCAGTCCACTATTCTCTGTAAGTGTGTGGCCTTCCAGTATGCAACGAGGTCAGGTACCCCCATTCCCCCGTTATCTAGTGTCTGATACATGTCTTTCCTATTGATCCGAGCGTGTCGTTTGTTCCATATAAATTCAAATATTTTAGTTTGCAGGGACGTAAGAAAAGTGCGTGGAAGGGCTATGGGTAGCGTCTGTATGATATATAATATTTTTGGCAGAATACTCATCTTAATGGCACTGATCCTGCCTATCCAGGATAGAGGTTTTCTACGCCAGGAAGACAGGGTGGATACCATTGATGATTGTAGTGGTAGGAAATTTGTCTCGAATATTTGGGTAATCTTTGGGGTTAAAAATATCCCTAGATATTTCAGTTTGCTTTTTTGCCACTTAAATGTACATATACGTGAGATAGGTATTAAATCCCCTTCTGGTATGTTTATGTTTAGGATTTCTGATTTATTCTGGTTGATAAGAAAGTTTGAAATCTTTCCAAATGCATCTAGCTGTTTCAATAATTCTGGTATAGATTGTCTGGGGTTCGTCAAGAAAAAGAGCACGTCATCTGCATATAGAAGCATCTTATGTTGATGTCCCCTAACCTCAACTCCCTCAATGTCTACCGTGTGTCTAACCTTAAGTGCAAGCATTTCTATTACGCAGGCAAACAGGAGCGGGGACAGCGGACATCCCTGCCTGGTTCCGTTAGATATCACAAATGGGGCTGATAGAGATCCGTTTACCCGGATTCTAGCTGTCGGACAATGGTACATTGCAAATACCCTATCTACAAATGTCTCGCCAAGGCCCATTCTCGCAAGGACCACCCGGAGGAACTGCCAGTTGACCCGGTCGAACGCCTTTTCAGCATCCGTGGATATTACCACAGTCGGAACACCACGGTTATTAACATAATCTATCAAATTAAGGGCTCGTACAGTGTTGTCTTTGGCTTCCCTTGTGGGAACGAAGCCCACCTGGTCAGCGTGGATTAAATTTGGGAGTAAGGCGTTCAACCGGGTCGCCAGCAGCTTGGCATATATTTTCACGTCGGTGTTCAATAGTGATATCGGTCTATAGTTCTCGACTCTCGAGTGGTCTTTACCTTCCTTTGGGATTAGTGTTATGTGTGCAGCGAGGGAATTGCTAAGGAATGGTTCTTTACCGGAAATGGAGTTAAAGAGGGTCAGCATGTGTGGGGCTAGAATCTTACTGTATTTTTTATAATAGTAGTTAGTGAAGCCGTCTGGGCCCGGGGTTTTTCCGGTCGGTAGGTCTTTTATGGCCAATAGGAGTTCTCTCATATTGAAAGGGGAATTAAGGGATTCTTTTTGTTCCTGGGTGATCTGTGGTATGTCAAAGTCCTTGAGAAAAGATTCTATGAGGTTAATATTAGTTGCGTCAGCAGGGGGAACAGTTGGTAAGTTGTAGAGGGACTCATAGTATGTGCGAAATGTCTCTGATATGCTAGAGGTAGAGTATACCATGCCTTTCCCTGGTCCACTGATAGACATAATATATGAGCGGTGAGTCCGTCGTTTCAATTTGCGTGCTAACAATCTACTACATCTGTTATCGCTGTCATAATAAGTTTGTTGTAGTTTGAGTGCAAGTAGTTTGCAATCTCTGTCTAAAAGGGTGCCAACTATTTCCCTCTGCGTCTGCAAATCCTTTTTCAATGTTGTGTCTGTCGGTGTTTTTTTAAGTTTCTCCTCAGTCAAGGTAATGTTATTCAGTGCGGTCTGTAGTGCGGTGCACTGTTGTTTATGATTATGGGACTGTATGCTGATAAGATCCCCTCTAAGTGTGCTTTTATGTGCCTCCCATATAAGTCTAAAATCATCTATGGATGCTACATTTAGTTGAAAGTATTCCTGCAGACGATTCTCTATTTTTTCTTGGTACAGTGGGTGGTCTAATAAATTATTGTCTAATTTCCAAAGAAATGTGGAGTGTGGGGCTGAGGGCCATTCAATAGAACAGGTCACCATAGAGTGATCCGTCCAGCCTGTGGGGATTATCGCTGACCTTATTGCCATGGACAAGCAGGACACGTCTAAAAGGATGTAGTCTATGCGGGAAAATCGGGAGTGTGGAAAGGAGAAGAAGGTATATTGGCGGTCTACCGGGTGATGTATCCTCCAGGTGTCGTGTACTGCTAGGTCTCTAATATGTTGTTTGATTCTATAAAGAACCCGGTTTGGTGTTGAGGAGAGCCCAGTTGATGTGTCTAATGCTGTGTTGAGGGAGACATTAAGATCCCCTCCTAGTATCAGTAGACCCCTTTTAATCTCAAGTATGGCATCCGAAAGGCGTTTGAAAAAGATGTCCTGCTGGGTGTTAGGGGCATATACACAGGCCATTGTGACTATTGTGTTATAGAGTTTGCCAGTCAAGATTAAATATCTGCCCTCTCGATCTCGTGTTAAGCTGAATAGAGTAAAGGGTATACCTCGTTTAATTAAGATTCCCACCCCATTAGTTTTACTATGGTTCGATGCGAAGTATGCCTCTCCAAACTTGTAACTAAATGTTTTGGGTTCTTTCTTGTGAAGGAAGTGGGTTTCCTGCAGCATTATGATATCCCCCTTGTTATCTTTAAAATCCTTAATAGCTATACTTCTTTTGTTTGGGGAATTAAGGCCCTTAGCATTAACTGTTATGATGTGCAGCTGCGCGTTATTGGGAGCCATTATATGTCAGTATGATCACGATCTGTCGCTTGGTAGTGGTGCTAGTGTCCACCTGTTGATAATGGGGAGTAGGTGTCAGAGTGAGAAGCAATACCATATAAATCAGTATACAGGTATTAGAAGGAGTATGTGTGATTATGTAAGCACAATGTGTAAAACAAAAACAAACATCAAGGGTAACAACAACAAAAACAAAAGTTAACGAGTAAACATTAGAACATGTGAACACATCGCCGGAGCGGCTGAGGGATAGTCCCTCCGGCAAAACAGTTATCCTAATAGGATGTGGGGTCAGCCGGGTACTTAGGCCCAGGCAGATGTGGAATTATTTAACATCCATTGAAAGGATGATATAAATGGGTAAAAGTAACATGGTTCATATATTTTTGCACAATGGGAATGGCCTGGTTATGACAGGTTAAAACTATACATATATAACGTAACTACTTCGTATAGTCACTAGAATTGTCCTTGTGGGCGGTTCAAGCAAATGAATGCCTATAGTTAAAATAAACAACAACAGATAATAAAGGCATGACAAGTGATTTTTACACCAATCTCACCCAACCATGGATCTTGGGAGACAATTAAGTCCTTCAATAATACATCATGAGTTCAGTCTGTCTTTCCTCTTCTTATAAGCAACTTTGTGCCATTGTGTCCCTGCCAAGAGATGTGGTGATGAAGCTGTGTTGTCAGGAGGCTTCTCAGATAGTTGAGGCGGCTGGATTGATAGGCCCAAGCCCTTAGAGAAAGACTCCAGGTCTTGAGGCCCTCTGTAGGTGTGAATCTGGCCTTCCTTAGATACCATCAAACTAAAGGGAAACCCCCAGCGATACTTGATATCATTCTCTTGTAGTGCAGTGGTGATAAATCGGACGTCTCTTCTACGTTGTAGAGTGCTTGGGCATAGGTCTGGGTAAATTTGTAGGGCATGATCCAGATACATTATTTTCCTCAGTTGTCTCGATTTGGACCAGATTTCCTCCCTGTCAGTGAATCTCAGAAATTTAAGGATAACATCCCTAGGGGGTGCACCAGTTGGTGGAGGTGGGCGCAGAGCCCGATGTACTCTTTCCAGCTCCATATCAGGTATATCTGGGTCCCCCATCAAATGGTGAAAGAGGTTCTGCATATATTCTCTAAGTTCAGAGCTTTTTATTGACTCTGGTATACCCCTTACTCTTAAGTTAGACCGCCGACTGCGGTTTTCGAGATCCTCAATTCTTTCTTGCATTGTCTCTATTTGTGAGGATTGAACGTTGGCATGTGTTTCTAGGCTCCCCACCATTTCAGAGATGGTAGTTTGCGTGTCTTCTACTTCCTCTACTCTGCACCCTAAGGCGTTTATGTCAGTTCTCATGGAGGTAAGCTCTTTGGTTATTAATGCCTTTAGGGAGGCAAAGTCCTCTTTTGATGGCAGGTTAGCAATGTCTTGTTTTAGTTGTGTAATATAAGAGGTAGCTATCTGTAATTCTGCAGCGCTTGATAAATCATGAGGAGTCTCATTAGTATTTGCAGTCTGATGTGCAGGGTTGGTTGCTGTGTCTGGCAGTTGAAAGAATGTGCTCACAGAGACTGGCACATTGGTCTGGCTTTTCGTGAGCTTCTCCCCTTTATTCAAGCGTTTAGTCGTCATGTTTTACTTAAGTAATGGAGAGTGTTCAGTTGACCTGTATGCCCTTTCCCAGGATTATTGTTTGGAGGAGGAGATATTAATAATTCAAGTTGTTAGTGATGCCCCATTGAAGGTTTACGGTCAGATGTGGTGTACATTTGTGATGATTTACTGAGAGCAGGTTGTGCACTCCACACCATGTTACGTTATTGCTATTCAGGGTCTTATGTCTTCGGATCGGTGCTTTATGCCCTCCTCTCCTATCATGGTGAGGCCCATTGAATCAGGCATGCGTTCGAGGTAACTTTTTAGTTTGTGGGCGTTATACTTCTTTTTCTGACGGTGCTAATATGTAACATAGATGGCCCTTTGTCCCACTGTGCGGTCGTTATGTGTTGTGTTTCATTTGTTTCAGCTTACCTCCATGTATGGGCTGAGTCTGAGATGGGCTCCGGTATCTGTGTCCGCATGGCTCGCACACGGCCCTTTCCAATATGGCGGCGGTCGTTTTTCCTTTGCGGCTAAATAACGGTCCGTTTTTAGCTAAGTCGCATGTCAGATTGCCTTCATGCCATAGCGGTTAGGGTCCCCACATATTTAGGCGCCTGTGTACCACTTTGTAAAGCGATTCTTGCAGGTATATAGTCCTGGGTCTTTTTCCCCAGCACGGAGCTGATTCACACTGCGGCCATTTGCCTGCACGGCCGAACTCCGCCCCCCCCAATCCATTTAAGTTTTATTTTGACTTTACTATGTGGTCACTAGTCCAGTGAATTCTATTTCTCTTGCAAGGTGTATCCAGTCCACGGATTCATCCTTTACTTGTGGGATATTCTCATTCCCTACAGGAAGTAGCAAAGAGAGCACACAACAAAGCTGTCCATATAGCTCCCCCTCTAGCTCCACCCCCAGTCATTCTCTTTGCTGGCTCTAAGCACTAGGGTCTCTCTCGGGAGTGTAAAGTGAATGTGGTGTTAGAATTGTAGTTTTATTATCTTCAATCAAAAGTTTGTTATTTTAAATGGTACTGGTTTGTACTATTTACTCTCTAGCAGAAAAGTGATGAAGTTTTCTGCTGAGAGGAAAATGATTTTAGCATGTTGTAACTAAAATCCTCTGCTGTTCTCACACAGGACTGAGGAGTACCAGAAAACTTCAGTTGGGGGGAACAGTTTGCAGGGTGATCTGCAATAAGGTATGTTCAGTCATTTATTTCTAGACAAGACTGAGATAATGCTAGAAGACTGACAATATCCCCATGAGGGGAGGGTAAGCTATGTTCACAGACTTAGTAAGGAATTGAATGCTTACATAATAGGGCTAATTATGCTGGTTGACACTTATTCAGGGCAATCGATTGTTTGGCTAAGGAAAAATCGTTTTGCAAGACACTTTGAAAGCCCTTTTGGGGTTTTTTCTGGGGTTATTACCACATGGCTGTTTTTTAGTCACTTAGGAGTGATTTACTAGGCCTCACAGCTCCGGAGTAGAGTGGGATGGGCCTAATTGCCTCAGATGCACAGTTAGAATTGCAGAGAAGTTCATGCTGTTTCACATGGAGGGTCCTGCTGATGTTTGAGGGCCTAAAAGAAGCTATATTGCCCCAAATCTGATCCCTAAGGGAAGGTAGGGCCACAGCAAGGCTGTGGCAAGGTGCTGTAGTGATTTAACCAGGTGTTGGCTTTTGGCTGCTCCGGTTTGGCATTAAGGGGTTAATCGTTTTGAAACTTGGGGTGCAATCTTATTAAGGCTTTAGCTACTCACTGTGAAAATTTCAGAAAGATTGCTGCATTTTGCACCGTTTTGTAAAATTGTGTGCTCTTTTTATCTCTTAAAGTCACAGTAACTTTTTATTCAAATTGTGTTTTTTATTTGATTAAAGTGATTCCAAGCCTGTTTGTGTACTCTACTAGTCTGTTAAACATGTCTGACACTAAGGAAAATCCTTGTTCAATGTGTTTAGAAGCCATGGTGGAACCCTCTCTCAGAATGTGTCCCACTTGTACTGATATGTCTATACACTTTAAAGATCATAAATACTAAAGGTAACGAGGGTAGCCCATCTGCCTCTCCCCAAGTGTCACAACCAGTTACGCCCGCGCAAGCGACGCCTAGTACCTCTAGTGCGTCTAACCCTTTTACATTACAAGACTTAGCGGCAGTCATGGATAATTTTCTTACAGCCTTCTTATCTAAACTGCCTGTGTTACCTGCAAAGCGTGATAGCTCCGTTTTAAGAAGAGATTATGAGCATTCTGACGCTTTGGTAGCCGTATCCGATATACCCTCACAACGCTCTGAAGTGGGAGCGAGGGATTTGATGTCTGAGGGAGAAGTCTCTGATTCAGGAAGGGTTCCTCCCCAGACAGATTCAGATACATTGGCTTTTAAATTTAAACTAGAACACCTCCGTGTTTTACTTAGGGAGGTGTTAGCTACTCTGGATGACTGTGACCCTTTGGTGATCCTAGAGAAATTGTGTAAAATGGACAAGTACCTAGAGGTCCCTGTTTACACGGATGCGTTTCCGGTCCCTAAGAGGATTGCGGATATCGTTACTAGGGAGTGGGATAGGCCAGGTGTCCCTTTTGTCCCCCTTCCTGTTTTTAAGAAAATGTTCCCCATATCTGACCCCATGCGGGACTCGTGGCAGACGGTCCCTAAGGTGGAGGGGGCTGTTTCTACACTAGCTAAACGCACAACCATACCAATTGAAGACAGTTGTGCTTTTAAGACCCTATGGATAAAAAATTAGAGGGTTTACTTAAGAAAATTTTTGTTCAACAAGGTTTTCTTCTCCAACTTATTGCCTGCATTATTCCTGTAATTGCAGCTGCTTTCTGGTTTGAGGCGCTGGAAGACTCGCTCCAGACGGAGACCTCATATGAGGAAATTATGGATAGAATTAAGGCTCTAAAGCTAGCTATTTCTTTTATCACTGACGCCACTTTCCAAATAGCTAAGTTAGCGGCGAAAAATTCAGGTTTTGACATTTTGGCGCGCAGGGCGCTATGGCTAAAGTCCTGGTCGGCCGATGTGTCGTCTAAATCCAAGCTTTTGAACATTCCTTTCCAAGGGAAGACCCTATTCGTGCCTGAATTGAAAGAGATTATTTCAGATATCACCGGGGGGAAAGGCCATGCTCTCCCTCAGGACAAAGCCTTTAAAACAAAGAACAAAGCTAATTTTCGTTCCTTTTGCAATTTCAGGAATGGCCCCGCTTCATCCTCTCTCCGGCTGCAAAGCAAGAGGGTAACGCTTCACAGCCCAAGGCAAACTGGAAACCTTACCAGGGCTGGAATAAGGGTAAACAGGCCAGAAAGCCTGCAGCTTCCACCAAGACAGCATGAAGGGGTAGCCCCCGATCCGGGACCGGATCTAGTAGGGGGCAGACTCTCTCTCTCTTCGCTCAGGCCTGGGCAAGAGATGTACACGATCCTTGGGCATTAGAGATTGCAGCCCAGGGATACCTTCTAGAATTCAAAGACTCTCCTCCAAGGGGAAGGTTCCACATTTCTCGTCTGTCTACAGATCAGACAAAGAAAGAGGCGCTTTTACGCTGTGTAGAAGATCTACATACAATGGGAGTGATCCACCCAGTTCCAATTGCAGAACAAGGACTGGGGTTTTACTCAAACCTGTTTGTGGTTCCCAAAACAAGAAGGAACTTTCAGACCAATCCTGGATCTCAAAATTCTAAACAAATTCCTCAGAGTCCCATCATTCAAGATGGAGACCATTCGGACAATCTTACCAATGATCCAGGAGGGTCAATATATGACTACCGTGGATCTAAAGGATGCGTATCTGCACATTCCTATCCACAAAGATTATCACCAGTTTCTCAGGTTCGCCTTTCTGGACAAGCATTTTCAGTTTGTGGCTCTTCCTTTTGGGTTGGCCACTACTCCCAGAAATTTCACAAAGGTGCTAGGGTCCCTCTTGGCGATTCTAAGACCGCGGGGCATAGCAGTGGCGCCTTACCTAGACGACATCTTAATTCAGGCGTCAACTTTCCAAAGAACCAAGTCTCACACAGAGATTGTATTGGCCTTTCTGAGGTCTCACGGGTGGAAGGTGAACATCAAAAAGTGTTCTCTCTCCCCCCTCACAAGAGTTCCATTCCTAGGAACCCTGATAGACTCGGTAGAAATGTAAATATTTCTGACAGGTCAGAAAGCTAAAACTCTTAACTACCATTCCTCGGCCATCTGTTGCTCAGTGCATGGAGACAATCGGACTAATGGTTGCGGCAATGGACATAGTCCCTTTTGCTCGGATACACCTCAGACCACTGCAACTATGCATGCTCAACCAGTGGAATGGGGATTATGCAGATTTGTCTCCTCAAATTCAGTTGGACCAGGAGACCAGAGATTCTCTTCTCTGGTGGTTGTCTCAGAATCACCTGTCTCAAGGAATATGTTTCCGCAGGCCAGAGTGGATCATCATAACGACCGACGCCAGGCTGGGGTGCGGTCTGGGACTCCCTGAAAGCTCAGGGCTTGTGGTCTCGGGAAGAAACTCTTCTCCCGATAAACATTCTGGAACTGAGGGCGATATTCAATGCTCTTCAGGCATGACCTCAACTAGCGGCGGCCAAATTCATCAGATTTCAATCGGACAACATCACGACTGTAGCTTACGTCAATCATCAGGGGGTAACAAAGAGTTCCCTAGCGATGACGGAAGTAACCAAAATAATCAGGTGGGTGGAGGATCACTCCTGCCATCTCTCAGCAATTCACATCCCAGGAGTAGACAACTGGGAGGCGGATTTTCTCAGTCGTCAGACTTTTCACCCGGGGGAGTGGGAACTCCACCCGGATGTATTTGCCCAGCTGACTCAGCTATGGGGCACCCCAGAGTTGGATCTGATGGCGTCCCGTCAGAACACCAAACTTCCTCTCTACGGGTCCAGGTCCCGGGATCCCAAGGCGGTATTGATAGATGCTCTAGCAGCGCCTTGGTCCTTCAATCTGGCTTATGTTTTTCCACCGTTTCCTCTCCTCTCGCGTCTGGTTGCCAGAATCAAGCAGGAGAAGGCTTCAGTGATTCTGATAGCGCCTGCGTGGCCACGGAGGAGTTTGTATGCAGACCTAGTGGACATGTCATCTGTCCCACCATGGACACTGCCAATGAGGCAGGATCTTCTAATACAGGGTCCGTTCAAGCATCCAAATTTAGTTTCTCTACATCTGACTGTTTGGAGATTGAACGCTTAATTCTATCAAAGCGTGGGTTCTCTGAGTCAGTTATAGATATTCTGATTCAGGCTAGAAAGCCTGTCACCAGGAAACTCTACCATAAGATATGGCGGAAATATCTTTGTTGGTGTGAATCCAAGGGTTACTCATGGAGTAAGATTAGGATTCCCAGGATATTGTCCTTTCTCCAAGAAGGACTGGAGAAAGGATTGTCAGCTAGTTCCTTAAAAGGTCAAATATTGCAGAGGTACCAGACGTTCAAGCGTTTGCTCAGGCTTTAGTCAGAATCAAGCCTGTCTATAAACCTGCGGCTCCGCCATGGAGTTTGAATCTAGTTCTTTCAGTTCTTCAAGAGGTTCCGTTTGAACCTTTACATTCCATAGACATTAAGTTGTTATCTTGGAAAGTTTTGTTTTTGATAGCTATCTCTTCTGCTCGAAGAGTTTCAGAATTATCTGCCTTACAGTGTGATTCACCTTACCTGGTGTTCCACGCAGATAAGGTAGTTTTGCGTCCCAAGCCTGGTTTTCTTCCTAAAGTTGTTTCTAACAAGAATATTAACCAGGAAATAGTTGTTCCTTCTCTGTGTCCTAATCCATCTTCGAAGAAGGAATGTCTATTACACAATCTTGATGTAGTTCGTGCTTTAAAGTTCTATTTACAAGCAACTAAGGATTTCAGACAAACATCTTCCTTGTTTGTTATCTATTCTGGTAAGAGGAGAGGTCAGAAAGCGACTGCTACCTCTCTTTCCTTTTGGCTGAAAAGCATCATCCGTTTGGCCTATGAGACTACTGGCCAGCAGCCTCCTGAAAGATTTACTGCTCATTCTACCAGAGCAGTGGCTTCCACATGGGCTTTCAAAAATGAGGCTTCTGTTGAACAGATTTGTAAGGCAGCAACTTGGTCTTCACTGCATACTTTTGCCAAATTTTACAAATTCGATACTTTTGCTTCTTCGGAGGCTATTTTTGGGAGAAAGGTTTTGCAAGCAGTGGTGCCTTCCGTTTAAGGTACCTGTCTTGTTCCCTCCCTTCATCCGTGTCCTAAAGCTTTGGTATTGGTATCCCACAAGTAAAGGATGAATCCGTGGACTGGATACACCTTGCAAGAGGAAGCAGAATTTATGCTTACCTGATAAATTACTTTCTCTTGCGGTGTATCCAGTCCACGGCCCGCCCTGGCATTTAAGTCAGGTAAAAAATTTTTTGTTTAAACTACAGTCACCACTGCACCCTATGGTTTCTCCTTTTTCTTCCTAACCTTTGGTCGAATGACTGGGGGGTGGAGCTAGAGGGGGAGCTATATGGACAGCTTTACTGTGTGCTCTCTTTGCTACTTCCTGTAGGGAATGAGAATATCCCACAAGTAAAGGATGAATCCGTGGACTGGATACACCGCAAGAGAAAGTAATTTATCAGGTAAGCATAAATTCTGTTTTTATATTTAACCCCTTAAGGACCACAGCACTTCCATTTTCTGACCGTTTGGGACCAGGGCTATTTTTACATTTTTGCGGTGTTTGTGTTTAGCTGTAATTTTCCTCTTACTCATTTACTGTACCCACACATATTATATACAGTTTTTCTCGCCATTAAATGGACTTTCTAAAGATACCATTATTTTTATCATATCTTATCATTTACTATAATTTTTTTATAAAATATGATGAAAAAATGGAAAAAAACACACTTTTTGTAACTGACCCCCAACATCTGTTAAACATCTACAACCACCAAAAAAACACCCATGCTAAATAGTTTCTAAATTTTGACCTGAGTTTAGAAATACCCAATGTTTACATGTTATTTGCAAGTTATAGGGCAATAAATACAATTAGCACTTTGCTATTTCCAAACTATTTTTTTTTTTTAAATTAGCTATAGTTACATTAGGACACTGATATCTGTCAGGAATCTCTGAATATCCCTTAACATGTATATATATATATTTTTTAGTAGACAACCCAAAGTATTGATCTAGGCCCATTTTGGTATATTTCATGCCACCATTTCACCGCCAAATGCGAAAAATTGTTCACTTTTTCACAGTCTTTAGGTTTCTCACTGAAATTATTTACAAACAGCGTGTGCAATTATGGCATAAATGTTTGTAAATGCTTTTCTGGGATCGCCTTTGTTCAGAAGTAGCAGAGTTATATGGCTTTGGCGTTGCTTTTTGGTAATTAGAAGGCTGCCAAATGCCACTGCACACCACACTTGTATTATGCCCAGCAGTGAAGGGGTTAATTTTAGCTTTTGTGTAGTGTAGTAGACAACCCAAAGTATTGATCTAGGCCCATTTTGGTATATTTCATGCCACCATTTCATCGCCAAATGCGATAAAAAAAAAAATCGTAAAATTTTTTAGAATTTCAGGTTTCTCACTGAAATTATTTACAAACAGCTTGTGCAATTATAGCACAAATGGTTGTAAATGCTTCTCTAGGATCCCCTTAATTCAGAAATAGCAGACATATATGACTTTGACGTTGCTTTTTGGTAATTAGAAGGCCGCTAAATACCACACTTGTATTATGCCCAGCAGGGAAGTGGTTCATTTAGGTAGCTTGTAGGGTTAATTTTAGCTTTAGTGTAGAGATCAGCCTCCCACCTGACACATCCCACCCCCTGAACCCTCCCTGACCCCCCTCAAACAGCTCTCTTCCCTCCCCCACCTCACAATTGTCACCGCCATCTTAAGTACTGGCAGAAAGTCTGCCAGTACTAAAATAAAAAGCATTTTTAATTATTTTTTTTAATTTTTTTCTTTTCTGCAATTGATTCTGCAGTGTTGGATCTCCTCTTAGCCCCCAACCATCTTAAGTACTGGCAGAAAGTCTGCCAGTATTAAAATAAAAAGCATTTTTAGTCCTCAAACCTCCTTAGACGTCCAATTACTCGCTATTGTCTTGCTGTTACTATGGTGGATCCATTATCCCTCTGAGATCCCCCTTCCCTATGTTACACCGGAACAGGATGCCGGTACATCGATGGGCCGCCCACCCGCCTCCCTGCTGCTGCTCCCGCCCACCGACGATTGGCACCATCAATGCCCAATGCAGAGACGGCCACAGAGTGACTCTCTCTGCATCGGTGGCTACAAAAAGGGATTACAGTGATACCTTAATACGGAGGCATCACTGCAACTTCTTGAAAGCATTTGGAAGCGATCAGGATCGCTTCCACCGATTGAAACCCCTGAGGATGTACAGGGTACGTTCTTGGTCCTTAAGGGGTTAATGAAAATTCAGTTTGGAGCCCTGTTGAGGTTGACACTTTGCTTTTGCTTACATGTTCGATTGGCCGTTGATTTACTGAATGAGGTTACAGGCCTTAGCTGTTTGTATTAGTTGTTTTAGGATAAGATTAAAATGAACAATTGGTTCCTGTTTCCTCACTGATATAATTAAGGAATTGTCATATTCAGATCACAGGTGTTTCCCTTTTCCGTCTTTAAAACTTTCTATCCCTCTTCTCCTTTTTTTCTTTATAAACTTCTTTGAAGACTACTTAAACTATTGCTTCATCCTCTGCTCATCATAAGGCCTCACCTTGGAAAGAGACATGAAACAAAAAATTCTTCTTTCATGATTGAGAAAGAGCACACAATTTGAAAAACTCCAATTAGTATCCTTTGTTCAAGAACATACCTAGGTAGGCTAAGGACGTGCACGTGTCTGCCAGAAGTTTTGCAACAGTGCGCATTGTTGCAAAAACGCTGCCATATAATGCTCAAAATATGTGTACGCTCCTGAGCATATATAAACATATATATCCTTTTCAAGAAAGGATAACAAGAGAATAAAGATAAAAAGATGAAGGCGCTCCAATGGTGCAGTAAGTTACAACAAATAGATACAATGTTCCCAAAAACTCACAAGGAGAGCGCACTATGGTACAGTGCTATTCCAACAGGCTGGATTGATCAGAGCCCACCAGCTAGCTCACACCGGATACAATAAACCTTCAGCTCTGTAGATGTGGAAAAGAAAATAGGGGAGAAGGGACAACACTCCAATAGTGCAGATGGTCACTTATAAAGGAACAGTGCCCCCAATCGGAATGTAAGGGACGCCATCTTGGATGATGTCATTTAAAGGGAAACTTCATTCTGCAACAGATGTCGGAAGAAGAGGATGCTCTGCGCCGGATGTCTTGAAGATGGACCCGCTCCGCGCCGGATGGATGAAGATAGAAGATGCCGTCTGGACCTGCTTGGATGAAGACTTCTGCCGGCTTCGCTGAGGACTTCTGCCGCTTGGATGAGGATGGATGTCCGGTCTTCAAAAACTGTAAGTGATCGTCGGTGGTTAGTGTTAGGTTTTTTAAGGGTTTATTAGGTGGGTTTTAATTTTAGGTTAGGGACTTTGGGCTGAAAAAGAGCTAAATGCCCTTTAAGGGCAATGCCCATACAAATGCCCTTTTCAGGGCAATGGGGAGCTTAGGTTTTTTATTTGGGGGGTTGTTTGTGTGGGTGAGGGGTTTTACTGTTGGGGGGGGGGTGTGTTTGTATTTTATTTTACAGGTAAAAGAGCTGATTTCTTTGGGGCAATGCCCCGCAAAAGGCCCTTTCAAGGGCCATTGGTAGTTTATTGTAGGCTAGGGTTTTTGTTTATATTGGGGGGCCTTTTTTATTTTGATAGGGCTATTAGATTAGGTGTAATTAGTTTAAATATTTGATAATTTATTTTTTATTTTGGGTAACTTAGTGTTTTTTTTATTTTGGGTAACTTAGTTGTTATTTTTTTGTAACTTAGTAATTCTTTATAGTAGATTTAAATAACTTGAGTAGGGTTAGGTTTTTAAATATGTAATATAGTTAATTTAATTGTTAGTTTAATGTAATTTTAGTATAATAGTTAGGGTAGGTTAATTAATAGTTTTATATAGTTTAATGTAATTGTAGGATAATAGTTAGGGTAGGTTAATTAGTAGTTTAATATAGTTTATTTTACTTCTACAGGTAAGTTTAAATGTATTATAAGATAGGGATGAGTTAATATTTAATTTAAAGTTAGCGGGTTGTTAGGTTTAGGGGTTAATAGCTTAATTTAGTTTATGGCGATGTGGGGGCTGGCGATTTAGGGTTTAATAGGTTTAGTAAGTGGTAGTGATGTGGGAGGCCAGGGGTTAATACATTTATTTAGTTGCAGAGGGTAGGGTTTAATAACTTTATTAGAGTTGCGGTGGGCTCCGGGAGCAGCAAGATAGGGGTTAATAACTTTATTAGAGTTGCAATGGGCACACTTATGCAACCACATTATTTTAGTTTTTTTTTGTTTACTTCCCTCCACCTTAAAGATTTCAGTTTGTTTTTCAATTGAGTTGTGTAGTTTATAGGTCACATTAAAGGTGGAAAAAGATCTGAAATGATTTATCTTTGTCTCATTTTTTTACATCACAGAAACCTGACATTTTAACAGGGGTGTGTAGACTTTTTATATCCACTGTGTATATATATATATATATGTTGCGGGTAAAGTAAGAAAATGGGTAATCCTAGCATTACCCAGGTAAACCTGACATTACCCCAGAGGCTGTGAGTAAAGCCAGATGTATCATGATAAATCTTTTCAGAGTGCATTGAGTCACAGCATCAAACATATATACAGTGCACTGTAATTAACACATCTTCACTATCTTTTTTTGCCGCTGCCTGGGGGGGTTCAAGGGGGGTGAAGCCCCCTTGTAAGCCTTGTTCCCCAAGGTTCACTTGAGGTGGATGCCAGCGGATCAGTGGGGCGCCTTCCTCGAAACCCCCAGGCAGAGTATAAAATAAATTGTGTAGATGGGAGAATTACATTACATTGGGCTTTACCCACAGCCGCTTGGGTAATGTCAGGTTTACCTGGGTAATCCTATGATCTGGTGCTCTTGCAAATTGTTAACATTCTTGCAAAACTGCTGCCACATAGTGCTACAGATATGTGCAAGCACCTGAGTTTACGCTTCTGCTTTTCAACTAAGATACCAAGAGAACGAATAAAATGTGACAACAGAAGTAAATTACAAACTTGTTTAAAATGACATGTTCTATCTGAATCTTAAAAGAAAAAAAAAGTTATTTTATGTCCCTTTAATGGAAAATCCAGCATTTAAAAATATATGCCAGTCATTATCAATATTAAATCTTTTGCTTCCACGATGATCAGTAAAAAAAACTGTGATGCCTCTGTTTCTTATGATGTTGTTTTTTCATGCATTTCACGGCTTGGCATGAAAAGGTCAAAACTCAGAAATATTGCTTTTTCTAATTTGTTCTTTGGTTTCACCTATTGATTGATTTGGATATAAAAAAAACACCTGAGCTGATATACAGTATTTTTGGATACATTTTCTGACTATTTAGCCAGAGCTTTTATTGCAAGATCCAGTTTTTTTCTAGATGATTGTAGATCATCCACCATTTTGTAGCACAGTATTGATAAAACTATCCTAGGAATGAATAAGGCAAGGAACTGATAAATCTTTTATGCTGTATCTAATATGAAATAAACAAGGGTGCTTTGTAATTGAGGATGAATATAATTTAATTCCTAGAAAGTGATGACATTCAGTAAGATTCAGGATTGAAAAATAACACATTTCTTTGTCTGGCTTCCCATAAGTGAACTATAGAAATGTAGCAATGGAGAATTATGTGTCTTAAAGACAGCAGCTCATTTGCAAAAAATGCAACTTCTCTGCAAGAGAGGCAGATTATATATTTGATTTCTTATAATGTGAAATTTGCTGCAGAACATACATTTAGTGTTATCCGTCAAGGGAAAAACAGGCAATTTAAATTCAGGCTGAGTTGCTTCTCCAGGCTGAAGAGCTATTTTTAGCTTCAACTGAGGCTTAATTTAGAAACAGAATGCTTGATGTTCTATTTTATTTCCAGATTGGGCATTTTTTGACAGTAGATGCCCATATGGACCTATCTATATTGTATTTCATGTCTGAAAACCCATTTTAATTGTTTATAATAATTGTCTTTGTAAAATGTTATTATGTGGATAATGTTCTAGAGGCAAATATGTATAAGTCAAGCAAGAAAGTAATGCACAGTTTCATATGTTCTGATGTATTATTCAGTGATTTAACATAGCCATATTTCTTAAACCATTTTTCTAAGTAAGTGGGATGTCAGTATGCTGTTATATTTTATCATGTGATTGTCAATGTCATAGATATATAAATAAAACTTGCAATGAGAAACGGCACACACCAAGCACAGCAACATCCTGGTTCTCTGCTTAGTCAATACAGCATATCAATGTAAACCCAGACTCGGCAAATGTCTTAAAGGGAGTTACATAGCAGGCAGCCACGGGTATTTTTGCATAGCCTTTAATAAATATCCAAAGTACAAACAATGGACCTATGCCATAATGTTTCAGCATGGAGGACAGAAAGACATGTCTTTCTGGCCTCCATGTAACAAATGCTCACGCTAGAGCCAAAACGTTATTGCATAGGGCCATTGTTTGTACTTAGAATATTTATTAAAGGCTATGGGAAAATACCTGTGGCTGCCTGCTATGTAACTCCCTTTAAGATATTTGAAGTCTGGGTTTACATTGATATAATATATATATATATATATATATACATACAAACATGTTTGTTTGTTTGTTTTTCTTGCTCCAGTGCATAAATGTATAAATGAATTCCTCAAATGAAAAATTCTATTTTTTGTGTGTGTGCCATTTCCCACCAATTTACATAAAATAAATAGCAGCAAAATATCTATCCCTATTGTTTTTAAAAAGAAAAATAAGCTAAACCTTTCATGCCTTGTGCTAAAATGTATGTGTTACGACGCTCCCTGTTGTGCCGCTCTGGCTGTTGCCAGGGACGCAGAGGTTGCTGTAAGCTTGCGCCGAAGACGTCATCGCCGCACGTCCCCTCTCCCAGTTGGATGCTTTGAAGTTTTCCTTGGTGAAAATCTGGGGCCTCTGTAAGTACCTGCATAACTTACATACCCTGCCCAAGTATAGGACTTACTTTGTGTGCTCCTGGGTGTTACTTATTGCTGCATTGCCTAATTGTTACTGAACGCTTCCCTCTGTTTAACCCTTGAATTGCTGGATTGCCTTTTTGTTGCTGAACTCTGCCTGTCTGACCACTCTGCTGTTTTACCCAGTACTGCAAATTCCTTGGACTGCCCTGTCTACAGTGAGTACTGCTTACCTAATTTCATACCTCTCACTTTGTTCTGGGATATTTCTTTATCCTTCCACTTGGCGCTGGGATAAGAAGACTACTGGCCAAGTTTGGTCTGATAGGGAAATATCCCACAAGCATTACATTATACTTGGACCATGGACCCAAATGAGATAGCTAGAGCAATCTCTCTTCAGGGACAGATGCGGGGAACCCACGCCTCACACCAACAAAGCCTGGATTCCAATTTGGAGACTATTACTACTATGCTCTCCTTACTTGTTGCAGAGAAAAATGCTGCACCTGTTGCCACATAGCCTGTCCCTGCTGCTAGTACCGCAACCTCCTCCCCTGCTCCTGGTAGCATACCCCGGATACCGTTGCCTGACAAGTTTGATGGCACTACCGACTGTAGGGGTTTTCTCAACCAGTGCACACTGCATTTCCGCAATGACCCTCATACCTTCCAGTCTCATCATTCAAAGGTTACCTTTATTATTTCTTTTTTGAAAGACAAGACCCTAGTCTGGGTCTCTCCCCTTTTGGAACAGAGTGCTAAACTCCTGAACGATGCTGATTTCTGCATTATCCTCCGTATTTGGGACTTCTATTCGCACTTCTGCTGCAGAGTACTCTTTCTTGGATCTCCGTCAGAGCAACAGATCTGTGGCACAATACGCCATCGAATTTCACACCTTTGCACTTGAGACCAGTTGGGATTGCAGTGCTCTCAAGACGGCCTTCCAGAGAGGCCCGCATGAGCGAATCAAGGATGAGCTCACTTATAGTGATGTTCCCTCTTCCCTGGATTATTTTAGCACTCTGCATCAGTCTGGATTCTTGCTTTCAGGAAAGACAAGCTGAAAGAGAGAGAACTCACAGAATCCTTCCCTCTCGTCCTCCTACCCGTCCAGCCAATAGACTGCCCTCTACCCTTCCAGCACCTCCCATTACCTCTGAAAAGGAACCTATGGATCTCTCTTCCCTTAAATCCTCAGAATCTGAAAGATAGAGAAGGAGATTAAGACTGTGCTTCTATTGTGGTTCTAATGCACACCAACTTAAGAATTGTGATATACTTCCGGGAAAAGCCACCGCTTAGAGGATAAGAGTGGGGTACCTCCAAGCATGGCCACTACTAATTTCCCTCACACTTCTCTGATCTTGGTACCTGTTACCCTCACCTTTCTCCAGAACTCAGGCCTTTGTTGATTCAGGGGCAGCCTGAAATTTCCTAGTTCACCGTTTTATGATTCACGCAGGGTTGCCTCTTCTCCAGAAAAAACAATGTCTAAAAATAACCACTAGGGGTGGCACTCCCCTTGGATCAGGTTTAATCCATTTTTAATCAGCACCGCCAACTATGACTGTGGGGGTCCTACATTCTCAACAGTTGCAGTTTGATGTCATTCATTCTCCTGCACAACCAGTTATCCTTGGTCTTCCTTAGCTACGTAAACACAATCCTCAATTCGACTGGACTGAAGGATAGTTGGCCTCCTGGGGTAAATCCTGTTTCTTCTATAAGGTACGACTAGTCCACGGATTCATCCTTTACTTGTGGGATATTATCCTCCTGCTAACAGGAAGTGGCAAAGAGCACCACAGCAGAGCTGTCTATATAGCTCCTCCCTTAGCTCCATCCCCAGTCATTCTCTTTGCCTACTCTAAGTACTAGGAAGGGTAAAGTGAAAGAGGTGATAAAAAAGAAATTAGAGGGTCTCCTAAAGAAAATATTTGTTCATCAGGGTTTTCTTCTCCAACCTATAGCGTGCATTGTTCCTGTAACTACTGCAGCTGCTTTTTGGTTCGAGGCTCTGGAGGAGGCTCTTCAGGTTGAGACCCCATTAGATGATATACTAGATAGAATTAGGGCTCTCAAGCTAGCTAATTCTTTCATTACAGATGCAGCTTTTCAACTGGCTAAATTAGCGGCAAAAAATTCAGGTTTTGCCATTTTAGCGCATAGAGCGTTATGGCTTAAGTCCTGGTCTGCTGATGTGTCATCAAAATCTAAGCTTTTAGCCATTCCTTTCAAGGGTAAGACGCTATTCGGGCCTGAACTGAAAGAGATCATTTCAGACATCACTGGAGGGAAAGGCCATGCCCTTCCTCAGGGTAAGACAAATAAGATGAGGAACAAACAAAATAATTTTCGTTCCTTCGAAACTTCAAAGGTGGTCCCTCTACCTCTTCCCCTGCTGCAAAGCAAGAGGGGAATTTTGCTCAATCCAAGTCAGTCTGGAGACCTAACCAGACTTGGAACAAGGGTAAACAGGCCAAGAAGCCCGCTGATGCCACCAAGACAGCATGAAGGGGTAGCCCCCGATCCGGGACCGGATCTAGTAGGGGGCAGACTTTCTCTCTTGGGCAAGAGACGTTCAGGACTCCTGGGCTTTAGAAATCGTAACCCAGGGGTATCTTCTAGATTTCAAAGATTCTCCTCCAAGGGGGAGATTCCATCTTTCTCAATTGTCTGTAAACCAGACAAAAAGAGAGGCGTTCTATATACCATGGGAGTGATCTGCCCAGTTCCGAAAACAGAACAGGGGCAGGGGTTCTACTCCAATCTGTTTGTGGTTCCCAAAAAAGAGGGAACCTTCAGACCAATTCTAGATATCAAGATCCTAAACAAATTCCTCAGAGTCCCATCCTTCAAGATGGAGACCATTCAGACTATTTTACCAATGATCCAGGAGGATCAATATATGACCACCGTGGACTTAAAGGATGCGTATCTACACATTCTTATCCACAAAGATCATCACCAGTTCCTCAGGTTCGCCTTTCTGGACAAGCATTACCAGTTTGTGGCTCTTCCCTTCGGGTTGGCCACAGCTCCCAGAATTTTCACAAAGGTGCTAGGGTCCCTTCTGGCGGTTCTAAGGCCACGGGGCATAGCAGTGGCGCCTTATCTGGACAATATCTTAATTCAGGCGACTTACCAACTAGCCAAGTCTCACACGGACATCGTGTTGGCTTTTCTAAGATTTCACGGGTGGAAGGTGAATGTAAAAAAAGAGTTCACTTATACCCCTCACAAGAGTTCCATTCCTGGGAACTCTGATAGATTCGGTGGACATGAACATTTTTCTGACGGAGGTCAGGAAATCAAAGATTTTCACCACCTGCCGAGCTCTTCATTCCATTCCTCGGCCATCAGTGTCTCCGTGTATGGAGGTAATCGGACTAATGGTAGCGGCAATGGACATAGTTCCGTTTGCTCGCTTGCATCTCAGACCACTGCAACTATGCATGCTCAAACAGTGGAATGGGGATTATGCAGATTTATCTCCTCAGATAAATCCGGATCAAGAGACCAGAGACTCTCTTCTTTGGTGGTTCTCACAGGATCATCTGTCCCAGGGAATGTGTTTCTGCAGGCCAGCATGGGTCATAGTGACAACAGACGCCAGCCTATTGGGCTGGGGTGCAGTCTGGAATTCCCTGAAAGCTCAGGGTTTGTGGACTCAGGAGGAGGCTCTCCTCCCGATAAATATTCTAGAACTGAGAGCGATATTCAACGCGCTTCAGGCGTGGCCTCAGCTGGCTTCGGCCAGATTCATAAGATTCCAGTCGGACAATATCACGACTGTAGCATATATCAATCATTAGGGGGGAACAAAGAGTTCTCTAGCGATGATAGAGGTTACCAAAATAATTCGATGGGCAGAGACTCACTCTTGCCATCTATCAGCAATCTATATCCCAGGAGTGGAGAACTGGGAAGCGGATTTTCTAAGTCGTCAGACTTTTCACCCGGGGGAGTGGGAACTCCATCCGGAGGTGTTTGCACAATTGATTCAGCAATGGGGCACACCAGAATTGGATCTGATGGCGTCTCGTCAGAACGCCAAACTTCCTTGTTACGGGTCCAGGTCAAGGGATCCTCAGGCAGTACTGATAGATGCTCTAGCAGTACCCTGGTCGTTCAACCTGGCTTACGTGTTTCCACCATTTCCTCTCCTTCCTCGTTTGATTGCCATGTCATCTCTTCCACCATGGACTCTGCCTCTGAGACAGGACGTTCTGATTCAAAGTCCGTTCCAGCATCCAAATCTAGTTTCTCTACGGCTGACTACCTGTAGATTGAACGCTTGATTTTATCCAAGCGGGATTTCTCTGAGTCGGTCATAGATACCTTGATTCAGGCTCGAAAGCCTGTCACTAGGAAAATTTATCATAAGATATGGCGTAAATATCTTTATTGGTGCGAATCCAAAGGCTACTCATGGAGTAAGATCAGGATTACTAGGATTTTCTCCTTTCTCCAAGAAGGATTGGAGAAGGGGCTATCAGCTAGTTCCTTAAAGGGACAGATATCTGCTTTATTAATTCTACTGCACAAGCGTCTGGCATATGTTCCAGACGTTCAGTCGTTCTGTCAGGCTTTAGTTAGAATCAAGCCTGTGTTTAAACCTGTTGCTCCGCCATGGAGTTTGAATTTAGTTCTTAAAGTTCTCCAAGGGGTTCCGTTTGAACCTATGCATTCCATAGATATTAAGCTTCTATCTTGGAAAGTTCTGTTTTTAGTTGCTATCTCTTCGGCTCGAAGAGTTTCTGAACTATCTGCTTTGCAATGCGACTCGCCTTATCTTGTTTTTCATGCTGATAAGGTGGTTTTGCGTACCAAACCTGGATTCCTTCCTAAGGTTGTTACTAATAGGAATATCAATCAGGAATTTGTTGTTCCTTCTCTGTGTCCTAATCCTTCCTCTAAGAAGGAGCGTCTGTTGCACAACTTGGACGTGGTTCGTGCTTTGAAGTTTTACTTGCAAGCAACCAAAGATTTCCCTCAAACATCGTCTTTGTTTGTTGCCTATTCTGGAAAACGTAGAGGTCAAAAAGCTACGGCTACCTCTCTTTCTTTTTGGCTGAAAAGCATCATCCGTTTGTCATACGAGACTGCTGGAGAGCAGCCTCCTGAAAGGATTACAGCTCACTCTACTAGAGCGGTGGCTTCCACATGGGCTTTTAAAAATGATGCTTCTGTTGAACAGATTTGTTGGACCGCGACTTGGTCTTCGCTTCATACCTTTTCCAAATTTTACAAATGTGATACTTTTGCTTCTTCGGAGGCTATTTTTGGGAGAAAGGTTCTTCAAGCAGTGGTGCCTTCTGTTTAACCATCTGTCTTGTCCCTCCCGTTCATCCGTGTCCTGTAGCTTTGGTATTGTATCCCACAAGTAAAGGATGAATCCGTGGACTCGTTGTACCTTATAGAAGAAAAGTAAATTAATGCTTACCTGATAAATTAATTTCTTCTATGGTACGACGAGTCCACGGCTTACCCTGTCATTTTAAGACAGATTATATTTTTTGATTTTAAACTTGTCACCTCTGCACTTTGTAGTTTCTTCTTTTTCTTCCTGTACCTTCGGTTGAATGACTGGGGGGTGGAGCTAATGGAGGAGCTATATAGACCGCTCTGCTGTGGTGCTCTTTGACACTTCCTGTTAGCAGGAGGATAATATCCCACAAGTAAAGGATGAATCCGTGGACTCGTCGTACCATAGAAGAAATTAATTTATCAGGTAAGCATAAATTTACTTTTTCATTCCTGCTTTGCTACGGTTACTCCACTACAACACATTCCTATAGCCAGCCTTCTGACCTCTTCTAACCTTCCCTCAGTATATGCAGACTTTACCGATGTCTTTGTAAAGAAAGCAGCTGATGTGCTACTACCTCACCGCCCTTACGACTGTAAAATTAACTTCTTTCCTGGAGTCCCACTTCCTAAAGGAAGGACTTATCCACTGTCCAAAGCTGAAACCAAAGCCATGGAAGAATATATCCAAAATAATTTAGCTAAAGGCTTAATTCGTCCTTCCTCCTCTCCTGCCGGGGCTGAGTTCTTTATTGTCAATAAAAATGATGGTGGTCTGAGACCCTGTATCGACTACAGAGCCCTAAACAACATAAATAGTTATCCTATTCCCTTGATCACTGAATTATATGATTCACTCAAAAATGCTAGCTACTTTACAAAATTAGATCTTCGTGGGGCGTACAATCTCATTCGCATCTCCCCGGGACATGAGTGGAAGACTGACTTCAAGACGAGATCAGGGCATTATGAGTACTTCTTAATGCGTTTTGGGCCGTGCAATGCCCCTGCTGTCTTTCAAGCATTTGTCAATTATTTCTTCCGTGACCTTCTTAATCGTATGTATCTATTTGGATGACATCCTCATATTCTCCTCCACCCTGGAAGAGCATCATGAACATGTGAAACAGGTGCTTTTTTCGTCTCAGAGACAATTCTCTGGTAACCAAGTTGGAGAAATGTGAATTTGATCAAGTCCGGATTCAATTCCTTGGATATACAGTCCTATGCAAAAGTTTAGGCACCCCTGACAATTTCCATGATTTTCATTTATAAATAATTGGGTGTTTGGATCAGCAATTTCATTTTGATGTATCAAATAACTGAACACAGTAATATTTCAGTAGTGAAATTAGGTTTATTGGAGTAACAGAAAATGTGCAATATGCATCAAAACGAAATTAAACAGGTGCATACATCTGGGCACCCCAACAGAAATATTGCATCAATATTTAGTAAAGCCTCCTTTAGCAGAAATAACAGCCTCTAGACGCTTCCTATAGCCTGTAATGAGTGTCTGGATTCTGGATGAAGGTATTTTGGACCATTCCTCCTTGCAAAACATCTCCAGTTCAGTTAGGTTTGATGGTTGCTGAGCATGGACAGCCCGCTTCAAATCACCCCACTAATTTTTAATGATTTTCAGGTCTGGGGACTGGGATGGCCATTCCAAAACATTGTACTTGTTCCTCTGCATAAATGCCAGAGTAGATGTTGAGCAGTGTTTTGGGTCATTGTCTTGTTGAAATATCCAGCTCTGGCGTAACTTTAACTTTGTGACTGATTCCTCAACATGATTCTCAAGTATCTGCTGATATTGAGTGGAATCCATGCAACCCTAAACTTTAACAAGATTCCCTGTACCGGCACTGGCCACACAGCCCCAGAGCATGATGGAACATCCACCACATTTTACTGTGGCTAGCAAGTGTTTGTCTGGGAACGCTGTGTTCTTTAGCTGCCATGCATAATGCCCCTTCTTATGACTAAATATCTTTGTTTCATCAGTCCACAGCACCTTCTTCCAAAATAAAGCTGGCTTGTCCACATGTGTGTTTGCATACCTCAAGCGAATTTGTTTGTGGCATGTGTTCAGAAAAGGCTTCTTCTGCATCACTCTCCCATACGCTGAATTGTTGAACGATGCAAAGTGACACCATCTGCAGCAAGATTATGTTGTAGGTCTTTGGAGTTGGTCTGTGGGCTGTTTTTGACTGTTGACTGTAATCACCATCCTTTGCCTTTGCCTCTCCAATATTTTACTTCTGGCTTTAACAAGAACTGTGCCTGTGGTCTTCCATTTCCTCACTATGTTCCTCACAGTGGATACTGACAGCTTAAATCTCTGCTATAGCTTTTTTGTAGCCTTCCCCTAAACCATAATGTTGAACAATCTTTGTTTTCAGGTCATTTGAGAGTTGTTTTGAGGCCCCTATCTTGTCACTCTTCAGAGGAGAGTCAAAGAGAACAACAACAACTTGCAATTGGCCACCTTAAATACCTTTTCTTATGATTGGGTGCACCTGTCTATGAAGTTCAATGCTTAATGGGCTCACCAAACCAACTGTGTGTTCCAATTAATCAGTGCTAGGTAGTTACAGGTATTCAAATCAACAAAATGATAAGAGTGCCCAAATTTATGCACCTGTCTAATTTCGTTTGGATGCATATTGCACATTTTCTGTTAATCCAATAAACCTCATTTCACCACTGAAATATTACTGTGTCCTTCAGTTATTTGATAGATCAAAATGAAATTGCTGATCCAAACACCCAATTATTTATAAATGAAAAATCATGGAAATTGTCAGGGGTGCCTAAACTTTTGAATACGACTGTATCATCTCAAAAGAAGGTTTCGCCATGTATCCCACTAAGCTAACAGCAGTTCTGGAATTGCCTCAGCCCACTACATTGAAGGAGTTACAGAGATTCTTGGGGTTTTACAACTATTATTGCAAGTTTATAAAGAATTTCTCCAAGATTATTGCTCCACTCACTGAGCTGACTAAACAAAACAAAGACTGTAAGAATTGGCCTCCAGTAGCCTTCTCTCGTCTGAAGACGGCCTTTTGTACTGCTCCTTTGCTACGTCATCCTGATCCTGATTTACAGTTCACCTTAGAGGTTGATGCCTCTGAAATAGAAGCTGATGCAGTCTTAACCCAAAGAGACCCTTCAACCTCCAAGTTGCATCCTGTAGCCTTTTCTCTAAGCGTTTTCTCCTGCAGAGAGGAATTACAACGTGGGAAATTGTGAACTCCTAGCCATCAAGAAGGCCCTTACTGAATGGCGTCACTGGCTAGAGGGTACTACCAACCCCATTCAGATTCTCACGGATCACAAGAACCTGACATACTTTGAGACTGCTCATCGACTGAATCCTCGACAGGCCAGGTGGGCCTTATTCTTTTCCCGATTTAACTTTTATAGTCTCTTACCTTCCTGGGACCAAGAATGAAAAAGCTGACGCCCTTTCCTGCCAGTTTCCTCAGTCTAATGACATCTGAAGCTCCTATTGAACACATCATACCTTCCTCCTGTGTCGTTGCTCAGCTCAACACCTCTCTTCTTCCAAGACTGCAATGTGCCCATTCAAGAAAACCTTCTGAAGCCCCTGCGGCTCCTGAGATCCTTTATTTTCCTCCAAACCTTCGCTCTCCTGTGCTATCCTGGGCTTATGACAGCAAGCTGTCAGGTCATACTGGTTTGACAAGAACCTTTAAACTTCTTTCCCAGCACGTGTGGTGGCCTACCATGAAGTCGGCCTCTCTGGATTATGTCAATTCTTGTCAGACTTGTGCTGTTAATAAGACTCCCTGTTCCCTACCTCATGGCCTACTTCAACCATTGTCCATACCTAAACAAACATGGACACACATAGCCATGGATTTTGTTGTAGACCTCCCTCCCTCTGACCATCATACAGTCATCTGGGTTGTGGTGGATCGATTTTCCAAACTTGCTCATTTTGTAACTTTACCTAAATTACCTACAGTCCAAGAATAGTCCACTCTTTTTCTGTTACACGTGGTACGGCTCCATGGCATACCCGTAAATATCGTCTCTGACAGAGGACCTCAATTTATTTCTACCTTTTGGAGAAGCTTTTGCAAATTGCTTGGAACCACTATTTCTTTGTCCTCTGGTTATCACCCACAGACTAATGGGCAGACATAGAGAACCAATCAGGATCTTGAAGCTTATCTTAGAGCATATGTCAGTTCACAGCATACTAATTGGTCTGGGTTGTTACCCCTAGCTGAATTGGCAAAGAACACTCATTGGCATTCTTCTCTAAGATGCTCTCCTTTCCAGGCCGCAGCTGGTTATCAACCTTGTGTTTTTCCTCTTTCTGCTCAATCCACAGAAGTCCCTGCTGCAGAACGTCGCTTCACTGACCTCACTACCAATTGGCAACGAATACGCTCTCAGTTACACTCAATTATCTCCAGATACAAGAGGTTTGCCGATCATTATCGAGTTAATATTCGTGTCTTTTCTGCAGGTGATCGTGTCTGGATCTCTACCCGACATCCGCTTACGTCAACCTTGTCACAAATTAGGACCTTGGTATATTGGTCCTTATAAAGTCATCAAAATACTTTTTCCTGTTGCCTACAGAGTGGCCTTGCCTAAGACCTTGCATATTCACCCAGTCTTTCACATCTCCTTGCTCAAACCCTACATCACGAATAGGTATACTCGACTCAGACGTCCTCCTCCTCCACTCCTGATTCATGGCAAACCTACATTTAGCCACCAATCGGCAAGTGCTACCCAGGTGCTGAACCTAAAATGGGCTGGCTACTAAGCTTTTATTCCTGCTTTTTTTTTTAAATAAAGATACCAAGATAACAAAGAAAAATTGATAATAAGAATAAATTAGAAAGCTGCTTAAAATTGCATGCTCTATGTGAATCATGAAACAAAATTTTTTGGTTTAATATCCCTTTACGGTACACCTTAACTTATGAGACATTGAAAGGACTCATCCTCATAGCTAATGCCCCATCTGAATAGCTCAACATTTAATGTAATAAATAAAATTAGAGAATGCCTAAAACAAAAAGCACTCATAGCTCAAATAAAAGCACCCAATATCTTTACCATAAGTTGTTTTCATTCATCTGATCTTCATCAACAGGCTCTGCACCCAACAATACTGCTCTTCACTGGCTTCTACTTGGTGATGCCAACTTAAATAAGAGTGAAGTTTTACATTAGCCTACCCATGGCCCAGCCCAATCTTATTAATGAGATATCACAGAGAAGGAGCAATACGTAGGATTGTTGGATGTGGAACCTGTTGATTATTATATGAAGAATAAAGACAACTAACAATAATTAATTTGAGGAGCTTTTAATTTAGCTGTGGGGATGGGTTTCCTTTTAGGAATTTAAAACTTTAAAATAAAGTATTTTATATATTGTATTGGGCAAGTGGCTTAAGCTATTAGGGGTGGCCTTGTAATGGGGAATTTAGTCAGGGGATTTGTGTAAAGTGGACGTCCTTAGGACTTCTAGTACTTAAGGATTTAATGGTAATGAGGGATCCACCATTTAAGGCCTTAGTTGTTTCTGGGGGTCCTAGCAGGTTTAGCGATAATGGTTCTAGAGGCTCTAGCAGATTTAGTGATAATGGCTCCGGAGGCCCAAGTTATTTTAGTAACAATGGCTCTAGAGGCCCTAGCTGGTTTAGTGATAATGGCACTGGAACCAATAGCGGTTTTAGTGAAAAAGCCTCCAGAGGCTCTAGCAGTTATAGTGGTAATGGCTCTTGAGGCCCTAGTGGTTTTAATGATAATGGCTCTGAAGGCACTAGTGGTTTTAATGATAATGGCTCTGGAGGCTCTAGTGGTTTTAATAATAATGGCTCTGGAGGCACTAGTGGTTTTAATGATAATGTTTCTGGAGGCCCTAGTGGTTTTAATGATAATGGCTCTGGAGGCCCTAGTGGTTTTAATGATAATGGCTCTGGAGTCCCTAGTGGTTTTAATGATAATGGCTCTGGTGGCACTAGCTTGTTTAGTTATAATGACTTAGCTGGTTAATGATAATGGCTCTGGAGGCCCTAGCAGTTTTAATAATAATTGCTCTAGAGGCCCTAGGTGTTATTGATATTGGAACTAGAGTATCTAGCTGGTTTAGTTAGTGATAATGTAAATAGAAGCATTAGCTGGTTTAGTGATGATGACTTTGAAGTTCCTAGCTGGTTTTAGGGATAATTGTTTTAGGATTCCTAGCAGTTTTAGGAATAATTGTGGTGGGGCTATGCAGTTAATGGGGTTAATTGAAATTTCACTCGGTCTCAGGCTCCTTGTAATTAGAGATTATTAGCTCTGTGGTGGTTCTAGATGGGGTAAGATACCATCACTACAATGCCGTAGTAGACCTATACAAAGTACAGAGGGTACCTACCAGTACATGGCTTACACTGTTCTTTTTAGTGATCTAGGTGTGAGCCCTGCTAATGCACTACTTATATTGCTTACTGGCATATTTACCCTCTATCTGGCAATAACATGTTTCCCAGATTTAGATATCTAAGACTCATATTTCCTTCAATAATTTATGGGCCCTTTCTCATTACCAGACATTCTTTGTTACCTGTAATTTACATGTTGTAGGTATACTGTAGTAAATATTGTTATAAGGGTCACATAGCGCTAGAAGTGCGGTGCAAACGGTTTTGCGCTAGCACTTTCGTGATTTTGGGATCCATTTTCAATCAGCTGATATTACAAGTGCAGCAAAACTGCGATTTTCAGACTCCTAACCAAGCCCCAAAGTTATAGATGTACACTGATGTCTACAGACTCCAGCTTGTGTAATGGGTTTTTCATGTGCAGATGAGGGGGCAGTGTCTGCTATTCTTGCTTTCTCAGCCCATTTCAGTGGGTGTCCCATCAAAAGGTTTTATACTGGAATTTTATATCAGTAACTGTGCATATTTGTCTTTATTGCCGTTATATGAAAATTGGTGTATACTGTCCCTTTAAATATGAATATTGCAGAAATATGTTTTTAAATGTTTTAATCTAATTGCCTGCAAAGGGCTCCTATGCATTTACATATATGTCTATATATGTATACATATGTATTTATGTGTTTTAATGTTTATACATATATATCTGTAAATACATATATACAGTCACATATAAATACATATGTTCATATATATATATATATATATATATATATGTATATATATATATATATATATATATATATATATATATACATATTCAGACATGTATATGTTTGTATCTCTATGTTAAAGCCTTTTGCCTGCCTTTTGTTCTAACACCTGAGACCTCATATCTTTGAGCCCTTATAACTTTTATTTGTGCAATATTTTTTAAAATATTTTTTATTAGTGTTATCATGTGTGTAACTGTATTTTGTAATGTATTTTTGACAGTTACCAGTTAACAAGAGCTCTGAGGTCGTGGTAATCATTGTAGCGAAAATCGTGATTGCGCTCACGCATTCGCATTTACTTTCAACTCGTAATACGAACGCTACATCTGACGCACACAAACAGCCGCTATAAACCCAATATGCTTGTGCATAACTGTTAGTACACCACTCGTCATCTGGCCCTTTATAGGCAGGCAGAGCTGACTGACATTTAATTGTAACAGAAGTAATAATTAACGGTTTGACAAAGGCTTTACTTGCCTCCCTCCAAAAAAAAGAGGTTTTAGAAAGGATGTCTGATATACTTTACTTACATGTCCTGTTTTCCAGCTGTAGACTCCCTTCATAAGGCTTTTTTATTTTCTATCTGAATGCAAACTGTATTTAACTTATCAGCTTTCACTGCTATTTTGGGTTTCTGTTTGTGCGCCCACTCCTTTATCTCAGCTGGATGCAGCTGCACTATACGTTCTTTTATTATAAGATCCATAGTCTCCTTGAAGCTGTTTATCTGCAGGCATCTGATCCATGATAATAACTTTCCTCAGTTCTCCATACAGCACAGTAGCTATATTTTTCAGTGATGCAAAATAAGTGGCATTGTTTGTATACAAAACCAGTAAACAATAAATGCACATGCATATGCATCAAATTATTGCAACATGCTCCTATAGCTGATAAAGGAGGACACATACATTTTGACATTGCATACATTTTTTTTCTTTTATTTCATTTTTTTTTATATTACTCCTTAATACTTTGGATTTTGGAATATTTGCATCTTATTAAAATGGGACAATTGTGAGAGGGCATGGGACCAAGTGTAAACAACAATGTCTTATGTCATTTAGCCAATATTTAAATTTAATAATACAGCTTATACATGTGACTAATAGTTTTATATCATTTGTAAATCCTTTTGTGATTTACAGGCAGGGAAAATAGTAATTTCTGATAATTTTATTTTTTTAAAAAATATTAGTGAAAATGTTTGTATTTTAGAATAAGTTTGGATTTTGGGATTCTGGATTTGGGAAAATGTACCTGTGTGTATGTGACAGATAAGATAATTAAGCAGTCAGCCAGAGAGAGACCCTAATAGAATCATCAATTTATTTCAAATTACCAAAATACACAAATTTAAAGGGACACTAAACCCAATTTTTTTTCTTTCATGATTCAGAATAGACATGCAATTTTAAGCAACTTTCTAATTTACTCCTATGATACATTTTTCTTCGTTCTCTTGCTTTGAAAAGCTTATGAGCCGCCCCATTTTTGGTTCAGAACCTGGGTAGCAATTGCTGATTGGTGGCTAAATGTAGCCATCAATCAGCAAGCACTATCCAGGGTGCTGAACCAAATATGGGCCGGCTCCCTAGCTTAGATTGATAATAGGAGTAAATTAGAAAGTTTCTTAAAATGGCATGCTCTATCTGAATCATGAAAGAAAAAAATTGTCTTTAGTATCCCTTTAAGTTAAAGAATCTCCAAAATACTAAGGGGGATATTTATCAAAGCGTCAACTATGTTGCATTCGCCCGCATCAATACACTCGCCTAACATCGCCAAACATTGCGGCCGCGGATCTCAATACGCTCTCCTTATTTATAAAAAAAGCCGTCAAAAACACGCACACCAAGTACGGGGCGATGAGCATCAGACTGTTGTTAACTTGCAGTCATCAATCTTGAATCTATTCGGCTTTTTCACAACTTTATTTATACATTTCACTAAACGCCACTATACTAAAATGTTTAATCCCTATCCCGCCACACCCCGACACCGCCTCAACCTAAATAAAGTTATTAACCCCTATCCCGCCACTCCCCGACACCGCCGCAACAGAAATAAAGTTATTAACCCCTATCCCGCCGCTCCCTGACACCGCCGCCACTAACTAAACCTATTGACCCCTAAACCGTCAGCCCCTCACATCGCAAAAAAAATAAATTAAGCTATTAACCCCTAAACCTAACAACCCCTTAACTTTAAATTAACATTACAAGATCCCTATCATCAAATAAATTAAAACTAATTTTAAACTATTAATTAACCTACCCTATTATATTACAATTAAATGAAACTACCAATTAAATACATATTAAAAAAACCTAACCCTACTAAAATTATTTAAATATACAATTAAACATTACAAATAAAAAGTTCTAAATTACAAATAAAAAAAAAACTGTTACCAAAAAACAAACAAACACTAAATTACGAAAACCAAATTATCAAAAATGAAAAAATGTACACCTAATCTAATAGCCCTATAAAAATAAAAAAGCCCCCCCCATAGCCCTATCAAAATAAAAAAGCCCCCCCCAAAATAAAAAACTACCAATGGCCTTTAAAAGGGCCTTTTGTGGGGCATTGCCCCAAAGATAACAGCTCTTTTACCTGGCAAAAAAACCAAGCACCCCCAACAGTAAAACCGACCACCCAACCAACCCCCCCAAATAATTGGAACAGCTAAATTCAGCCAAATTCCTATTGGCTGATTGAAATCGTTCAGCCAATAAGAATGCAAGGGACGCCATCTTGGATTGCGTCACTTGCATTGAAGAATAAGTGAACGGCGAAGACCGTATGAAGAGGATGCTCCGCGCCGGATAAGTAGAAGCATTTACAATATAATTCTTAGCTGAAAAGTAATAGGAATAGCTGCAAACATGATGATCTTTCTAGGGGTCATCCCCTGCGGTCACAGTCTTCCCTACCAAATACTTCATTTCTCCAACATAGGTGTGTCCGGTCCACGGCGTTATCCTTACTTGTGGGATATTCTCTTCCCCAACAGGAAATGGCAAAGAGCCCAGCAAAGCTGGTCACATGATCCCTCCTAGGCTCCGCCTACCCCAGTCATTCTCTTTGCCGTTGCACCGGCAACATCTCCACGGAGATGGTTAAGAGTTTTTTGGTGTTTAAATGTAGTTTTTATTCTTCAATCAAGTGTTTGTTATTTTAAAATAGTGCTGGTATGTACTATTTACTCTGAAACAGAAAAGAGATGAAGATTTCTGTTTGTAAGAGGAAGATGATTTTAGCAAACGTTACTAAAATCGATTGCTGTTTCCACACAGATGAAGTAACTTCAGTTGGGGGAAGCAGTTGGCAGACTTTTCTGCCTGAGGTATGACTGGCCACATTTCTAACAAGACTTTGTAATGCTGGAAGGCTGTCATTTTCCCTATGGGGACCGGTAAGCCATTTTCTTAGATTAAGTAAAAGAATAAAGGGCTTTATAAGGGCTTAAAAAACTGGTAGACATTTTTCTGGGCTAAAACGATTACTTTGCTAAGCATATTTGGCAGATTATAACTCTTTATAGTTATTATAATCTTGGGGATTGTTGTTAAAAAACGGCAGGCACTGTATGGACACCTTTTTCAGATGGGGGCCTTCTCTAGTCATAGGCAGAGCCTCATTTTCGCGCCACTAATGCGCAGTTGTTTTTGGAAAGCAAGGCATGCAGATGCATGTGTGAGGAGCTAAGAACCACTGAAAAAGCTTATAGAAGGCGTCATTTGGTATCGTATTCCCCTCTGGGCTTGGTTGGGTCTCAGCAAAGCAGATACCTGGGACTGTATAGGGGTTAAATGTAAAAACGGCTCTGGTTCCGTTATTTTAAGGGTTAAAGCTTTCAAATTTGGTGTGCAATACTTTTAAGACACTGTGGTGAAATTTTGGTGAATTTTGAACAATTCCTTCATGCTTTTTCGCATATTCAGTAATAAAGTGTGTTCTGTTTAAAATTTAAAGTGACAGTAACGGTTTTATTTTAAAACGTTTTTTGTGCTTTGTTGACAAGTTTAAGCCTGTTTAACATGTCTGAACCATCAGATAAGCAATGTTCTATATGTATGAAAGCCAATGTGTCTCCCCATTTAAATATATGTGATAATTGTGACATAGTGTCCAAACAAAGTAGGGACAATGATGCCACAGATAATAATATTGCCCAAGATGATTCTTCAAATGAGGGGAGTAAGCATGGTACTGCATCATCCCCTTCTGTGTCTACACCAGTTTTGCCCACACAAGAGGCCCCTAGTACATCTAGTGCGCCAATACTTATTACCATGCAACAATTAACGGCTGTTATGGATAATTCTATTGCTAATATTTTATCTAAAATGCCTACTTATCAGAGAAAGCGCGATTGCTCTGTTTTAAACACTGAAGAGCAAGAGGACGCTGATGATAACGTTTCTGACATACCCTCACACCAATCTGAAGGGGCCAGGAGGGAGGTTTTGTCTGAGGGAGAAATTTCAGATTCAGGAAAAATTTCTCAACAAGCTGAACCTGATGTTGTAACATTTAAATTTAAATTAGAACATCTCCGCGCACTGCTTAAGGAGGTATTATCTACTCTGGATGATTGTGACAATTTGGTCATTCCAGAGAAATTATGTAAGATGGACAAGTTCCTAGAGGTTCCGGTGCCCCCCGATGCTTTTCCTATACCCAAGCGGGTGGCGGACATAGTAAATAAGGAGTGGGAAAGGCCCGGCATACCTTTTGTTCCTCCCCCTATATTTAAGAAATTATTTCCTATAGTCGACCCCAGAAAGGACTTATGGCAGACAGTCCCTAAGGTCGAGGGGGCGGTCTCTACTCTAAACAAACGCACTACTATTCCCATAGAAGATAGTTGTGCTTTCAAAGATCCTATGGATAAAAAACTAGAGGGTTTGCTTAAAAAGATGTTTGTTCAGCAAGGTTACCTTCTACAACCAATTTCATGCATTGTTCCTGTCACTACGGCAGCGTGTTTCTGGTTCGAAGAACTAGAAAAGTCGCTCAATAAAGAATCTTCGTATGAGGAGGTTATGGACAGAGTTCAAGCACTTAAATTGGCTAACTCTTTTATTCTAGATGCCGCTTTGCAATTAGCTAGATTAGCGGCGAAAAATTCAGGGTTTGCTATCGTGGCGCGCAGAGCGCTTTGGCTAAAGTCTTGGTCAGCGGATGTGTCTTCCAAGACAAAATTGCTTAACATCCCTTTCAAGGGTAAAACACTGTTTGGTCCTGATTTGAAAGAGATTATTTCAGACATCACCGGGGGAAAGGGCCACGCCCTTCCTCAGGATAGGTCTTTTAAGGCTAAAAATAAGCCTAATTTTCGTCCCTTTCGCAGAAACGGACCAGCCTCTACTTCTACATCCTCTAAGCAAGAGGGTAATACTTCTCAACCCAAACCAGCCTGGAGACCGATGCAAGGCTGGAACAAGGGTAAGCAGGCCAAGAAGCCTGCCACTGCTACCAAAACAGCATGAAGGGATGGCCCCCGATCCGGGACCGGATCTGGTGGGGGGCAGACTTTCTCTCTTTGCTCAGGCCTGGGCAAGAGATGTTCAGGATCCTTGGGCACTAGAAATAGTTTCTCAAGGTTATCTCCTGGAATTCAAGGAACTACCCCCAAGGGGAAGGTTCCACAGGTCTCAATTATCTTCAAACCAAATAAAAAGACAGGCATTCTTACATTGTGTAGAAGACCTGTTAAAGATGGGAGTAATTCATCCAGTTCCAATAGGAGAACAAGGGATGGGGTTTTACTCCAACCTGTTCATAGTTCCCAAAAAAGAGGGAACATTCAGACCAATTTTAGATCTCAAGATCCTAAACAAATTTCTCAGGGTTCCATCGTTCAAAATGGAAACCATTCGAACGATCCTTCCTACCATCCAGGAAGGTCAATTTATGACCACGGTGGATTTAAAGGATGCGTACCTACATATTCCTATCCACAAGGAACATCATCAGTTCCTAAGGTTCGCTTTTCTGGACAAGCATTACCAGTTTGTGGCACTTCCATTCGGATTAGCCACTGCTCCGAGAATTTTCACAAAGGTACTAGGGTCCCTTCTAGCGGTTCTAAGACCAAGGGGCATTGCAGTAGTACCGTACTTGGACGACATCCTGATTCAAGCGTTGTCTCTGTCAAAAGCAAAGGCTCATACGGACATCGTCCTAGCCTTTCTCAGATCTCACGGATGGAAAGTGAACATAGAAAAAAGTTCTCTTTCCCCGTCAACAAGAGTTCCCTTCTTGGGAACAATAATAGACTCCTTAGAAATGAGGATTTTTCTGACAGAGGTCAGAAAATCAAAACTTCTAAGCTCTTGTCAAGTACTTCATTCTGTTCTTCGTCCTTCCATAGCGCAGTGCATGGAAGTAATAGGATTGATGGTTGCAGCAATGGACATAGTTCCTTTTGCACGAATTCATCTAAGACCATTACAACTGTGCATGCTCAGACAGTGGAATGGGGATTATACAGACTTGTCTCCGGCGATTCAAGTAGATCAAAGGACCAGAGATTCACTCCGTTGGTGGCTGATCCTGGACAACCTGTCACAGGGAATGAGCTTCCGCAGACCAGAGTGGGTCATTGTCACGACCGACGCCAGTCTGGTGGGCTGGAGCGCGGTCTGGGAACCCCTGAAAGCTCAGGGTCTATGGTCTCGGGAAGAATCTCTTCTCCCGATAAACATTCTGGAACTGAGAGCGATATTCAATGCTCTCAAAGTTTGGCCTCATCTAGCAAAGGCCAAATTCATAAGGTTTCAATCAGACAACATGACGACAGTTGCATATATCAACCATCAGGGGGGAACAAGGAGTTCCCTGGCGATGGAGGAAGTGACCAAGATAATTCAATGGGCGGAGGATCACTCCTGCCACTTGTCTGCAATCCACATCCCAGGAGTGGAAAATTGGGAAGCGGATTTTCTGAGTCGTCAGACATTCCATCCGGGGGAGTGGGAACTCCATCCGGAAATCTTTGCCCAAATAACTCGATTATGGGGCATTCCAGACATGGATCTGATGGCCTCTCGTCAGAACTTCAAGGTTCCTTGTTACGGGTCCAGATCCAGGGATCCCAAGGCGACTCTAGTAGATGCACTAGTAGCACCTTGGACCTTCAACCTAGCTTATGTATTCCCACCGTTTCCTCTCCTTCCCAGGCTGGTAGCCAGGATCAATCAGGAGAGGGCTTCGGTGATCTTGATAGCTCCTGCGTGGCCACGCAGGACTTGGTATGCAGACCTGGTGAATATGTCATCGGCTCCACCATGGAAGCTACCTTTGAGACAGGACCTTCTTGTTCAAGGTCCATTCGAACATCCGAATCTGGTTTCCCTCCAACTGACTGCTTGGAGATTGAACGCTTGGTTTTATCAAAGCGTGGGTTTTCAGATTCTGTAATAGATACTCTGATTCAGGCTAGAAAGCCTGTAACTAGAAAAATTTACCATAAGATATGGAAAAAATATATCTGTTGGTGTGAATCTAAAGGATTCCCATGGAACAAGATAAAAATTCCTAAGATTCTATCCTTTCTACAAGAAGGTTTGGAGAAAGGATTATCTGCAAGTTCTCTGAAGGGACAGATCTCTGCGTTATCTGTTTTACTTCACAAAAGGCTGGCAGCTGTGCCAGACGTTCAAGCGTTTGTTCAGGCTCTGGTTAGAATCAAGCCTGTTTACAGACCTTTGACTCCTCCCTGGAGTCTTAATCTAGTTCTTTCAGTTCTTCAAGGGGTTCCGTTTGAACCCTTACATTCCGTAGATATTAAGTTATTATCTTGGAAAGTTTTGTTTTTGGTTGCAATTTCTTCTGCTAGAAGAGTTTCTGAGTTATCTGCTCTGCAGTGTTCTCCGCCCTATCTGGTGTTCCATGCAGATAAGGTGGTTTTGCGTACTAAGCCTGGTTTTCTTCCGAAAGTTGTTTCCAACAAAAATATTAACCAGGAGATAGTTGTACCTTCTTTGTGTCCGAATCCAGTTTCAAAGAAGGAACGTTTGTTACACAATTTGGACGTAGTCCGTGCTCTAAAATTCTATTTAGAGGCCACTAAAGATTTCAGACAAACATCTTCTTTGTTTGTTGTTTATTCTGGTAAAAGGAGAGGTCAAAAAGCAACTTCTACCTCTCTTTCTTTTTGGCTTAAAAGCATTATCCGATTGGCTTATGAGACTGCCGGACGGCAGCCTCCTGAAAGAATCACAGCTCATTCCACTAGGGCTGTGGCTTCCACATGGGCCTTCAAGAACGAGGCTTCTGTTGATCAGATATGTAAGGCAGCGACTTGGTCTTCACTGCACACTTTTGCCAAATTTTACAAATTTGATACTTTTGCTTCTTCGGAGGCTATTTTTGGGAGAAAGGTTTTGCAAGCCGTGGTGCCTTCCATTTAGGTGACCTGATTTGCTCCCTCCCTTCATCCGTGTCCTAAAGCTTTGGTATTGGTTCCCACAAGTAAGGATGACGCCGTGGACCGGACACACCTATGTTGGAGAAAACAGAATTTATGTTTACCTGATAAATTACTTTCTCCAACGGTGTGTCCGGTCCACGGCCCGCCCTGGTTTTTTTAATCAGGTCTGTTGAATTATTTTTTCTAACTACAGTCACCACGGTATCATATGGTTTCTCCTATGCATATTTCCTCCTGTACGTCGGTCGAATGACTGGGGTAGGCGGAGCCTAGGAGGGATCATGTGACCAGCTTTGCTGGGCTCTTTGCCATTTCCTGTTGGGGAAGAGAATATCCCACAAGTAAGGATGACGCCGTGGACCGGACACACCGTTGGAGAAAGTAATTTATCAGGTAAACATAAATTCTGTTTTTGATTCTAAGTAAACATTGATAAGTGTTATTTCAACACATACCCTTATCCAGCTGTGGGTGCAGAATCCAGCTGCTATTGAGGCAATGCATTTACTTCATAGTCACTATTTACTACAGCTATCCATGGTTTCTGTTTCATTTGCCCTCATTTGTGATCATTATCCATTTTATAATTTATGGTTGTGGAGCAGATTTTGCAGTGCACATTCTGGGCATGGAAAAGCTGGTGAGCAAACTCTTTCATTTGGTTTCATCCAGAGAAATGGCATTACAGAAAATCACTCACAAATGATGTATTCCACAGTTAAATTTTGACTTGATGTGTGTATATTATGGAATCTATTATAATTCTCCAGATATAAAAAAACAAACATTTCAGAGTTCAGTAACCAAGACTAATGGCATTGTCATGGGACATTTCTTGAACCTTGTGACCAAGCTATTGCTGTGGTAAGATACTATATCAGTAGTAAACATTTTATGCAGTACAGTCTACTTGATATATAAGCATTAGTAAAAAGTAAGCAAAAGAAAGGGATATGAGTGAATTCTTTCTAATAAATAAGTGTTTTTTTCAAATTAGCACCTTAATATTTTAATGGTATTAACATTTTCTCTTGAAATTAAAGATATATAAATCAATTATATAATTTTAAATACCTGAATAGTCAAAGATTATGAAGTAGTAATGTCCTTGTAATAAACTGAACACACCAATAAGGAAAGCCCTCTGCATTATTGGTACTATTCAATACATTTAATCCCTTTTTATTAAAATAGAAGATAATGTTTAAAAAATAAATTCATCAACTTCACCATTTACAGATATCCAGCATAGTTGCCAACTGTCCCGTTTTTCACGAGACAGTCACGTTTTTTGGCTTTCAGCCTTTACCTTTTAAGTTTTCCCTTTTTCAATGCAGTCTGTATATAGTTTATTAATATTGTGTGCAGTACAGTACTGCCACCACAGAGGTCGCTGTGGCATTAGTCTATTAGTCTCATTGCTTACAGTATGTTTGTTTTTTTTCTGCAGTTTTCTTTATCTGATTTTGTTGTATTCTGTTACATTGATGTTTAGCAGTGTGAGGTCAGGTATCATGTAAGGATATTTGGTACATGTTTAATTTCACCTCTGTATATACTGAGACTTTGCTTAGCAGAGGCTTAACACATCAGGCTTTTTATGTGCTTGGACTGGAATTCACATAACTAACACAAAAAAATCCCAGATGTACTGGGGCATTTCTGGGTCTATTAATTTATTGCCCACAATCACTGCAAAGTAGAAATTAATTTAAAAATGACATGCTTTGTCTGAATCATGAAAGTTTAATTTAATCTTTCCTGTCTCTTTAATCAGTATGGCTAAATTATACTATTATCATTTATGTGCTTGTTTTGGCATGGATTGGAGTGGGCGGAGCTATGCAAACCATACATGGACATGGTTCTGCTGCAATGTGTCCCTGGAATTGTTTTCTCAATGTTAGCAACTATGATCCAGTGGATCCCTATAATAAAAAGCATAGCCGAGTTACGGTTGTTACCCTTTTTGTGCTACCTGACATAACCATTGGTACAATTTGTAGCCAATCATATATATAAGCTGTGAGTTTCATAGCCTGACTGCTCTTTCTCTGAAAAAAAAAAAGTTTAACTTTATAGACAGCAAACTCTCCCTTCCTCGACATAAACAGTGACCCTGTCAACTCCCTATACCTATATGGTCCCTGAGTTTATTTATATGAGCTAATCATATTACCTATTACCTGCAGCACCCGCCGAAAAGTAACAGATATAATAAACCATACTTGAAATCTGTCTGTACAGCTGTCTGGTAATTGTCATAACAGTGACAAATACTTCACAGCAATAGTAATGGTTTGGGGCTCTAAGACCCTTATATCCTCCCACCATATAAATATAATGTAATGCATCCACTGTTTATAAATAAGAGACAACTGTAAGTATTGTGCATGCACAGGCTACACTGGGAGTGTGTGCTAAGAAATACTATAGGGTCAGGCTGTGGCATTTTGATTGATAGCCCCGGCATGCTTCGCTAGAGAAGACAACAACTTCCGGATCTGTGGACAGGCATCAGAGCCCTCAGATGGTGTGTGAAGGTCATGTCATGACATCACATATGACATAATAAATTACTTAAATCATATCTCTTCCATCATCTAACATGATTTTCACATATTTCCTGAAGAGGTTTATTATTTATATTTAAGGAATTAACAGATTACAGGTTGGAGTGCCACCAATTCTACTTAAAGGGACAGTCTACTTCAAAATTTGTATTGTTTAAAAAGATAGATAATCCCTTTATTTACCCATTACCCAGATTTGTATAACCAACATGGTCATATTTTTTTTTTTATTACCTTGTATCTAAGCCTCTGCAGACTGTCCCCTTTTCTCTTGTAAGGTGTATCCAGTCCACGGATCATCCATTACTTGTGGGATATTCTCATTCCCAACAGGAAGTTGCAAGAGGACACCCACAGCAGAGCTGTAATATAGCTCCTCCCCTAACTGTCATAGCCAGTCATTCTCTTGCAACTCTCAATAAGCAAGGACGTTGTAGGAGAGAGTGGTTAAATATAGCTAGTTTATTTTCTTCAATCAAAATTTTGTTATTTTTAAATAGTACCGGAGTTGTGCTATTTTATCTCAGGCAGTAAATAGAAGAAGAATCTGCCTGAGGTTTCTATGATCTTAGCAGGTTGTAACTAAGATCCATTGCTATTCTCACATATGTCTGAGGGGATTACACAGATGAGGTAACTTCAGCGAGAGAATGGCGTGCAGTTTATTCTGCTATCAGGTATGTGCAGTTATAATTTTTTCTAGAGATGGAAAACACTAGAAAATGCTGCTGATACCGGATTAATGTAAGTTAAGCCTGAATACAGTGATTTAATAACGACTGGTATCATGCTTACTCCCAGGGGTAATACCCTTATGATATTTACAATATAAAACGTTTGCTGGCATGTTTAATCGTTTTTATATATGCTTTGGTGATAAAACTTTATTGGGGCCTAGTTTTTTCCACATGGCTGGCTTAAATTTTGACTAGAAACAATTTCCACTGTTGTAGTATAAGGGGCAGACCCTATTCGGGCCTGGTTGAAGGAGATTATTGCTGATATCACTGGAGGAAAAGGTCATGCCCTTCCTCAGGACAGGTCTAAATCTAGGGCCAAACAGTCTAATTTTCGTGCCTTTCAAAACTTCAAGGCAGGTGCGGCATCAACTTCCTCTAATAATAAACAAGAGGGAACTTTTGCTCAATCCAAGACGGTCTGGAGACCAAACCTGACATGGAAAAAAGGTAAGCAGGTAAAAAAGCCTGCTGCTGCCTCTAAGACAGCATGAAGGAACGGCCCCCTATCCGAGAACGGATCTAGTAGGGGGCAGACTTTCACTCTTTGCCCAGGCGTGGGCAAGAGATGTTCAGGATCCCTGGGCGTTGGAAATTATATCCCAGGGATATCTTCTGGACTTCAAAGCTTCCCCCCAAAAGGGAGATTTCACCTTTCACAATTATCTGCACACCAGATAAAGAGAGAGGCATTCTTACACTGTGTACGAGTCCTCCTAGTTATGGGAGTGATCCATCCAGTTCCAAAGGAGGAACAGGGACAGGGTTTTTACTCAAATCTGTTTGTGGTTCCCAAAAAAGAGGGAACCTTCAGACCAATTTTGGATCTAAAGATCTTAAACAAATTCCTCAAAGTTCCGTCGTTCAAGATGGAAACTATTCGTACCATCCTACCACTGATCCAGGAGGGTCAATATATGACTACAGTGGATCTAAAGGATGCTTATCTTCACATTCCGATACACAAAGATCATCGTCGGTTTCTCAGGTTTGCCTTTTAAGACAGGCATTACCAGTTGTAGCTCTTCCCTTGGGATTAGCTACAGCCCCAAGAATCTTTACAAAAGTTCTAGGGTCACTTATGGCGGTCCTAAGGCCGCGGGGCATAGCAGTAGCCCCTTATTTAGACGACATCCTGATACAGGCGTCAAACTTCCAAATTGCCAAGTCTCATACGGACGTAGTACTGGCATTTCTGTGGTCGCATGGGTGGAAAGTGAACGAGGAAAAGAGTTCTCTATCCCCACTCACAAGAGTTTCCTTTCTAGGGACTCTGATAGATTCTGTAGAAATGAAAATTCACCTGACGGAGTCCAGGTTATCAAAGCTTCTAAATTCCTGCCGGGTTCTTCATTCCATTCCGCGCCCTTCGGTGGTTCAGTGTATGGAAGTAATTGGCTTAATGGTAGCGGCAATGGACATAGTGCCGTTTGCACGCTTACATCTCAGACCGCTGCAACTATGCATGCTCAGTCAGTGGAGCGGGGATTACACAGATTTGTCCCCTCAACTGAATCTGGACCAAGAGACCAGGGATTCTCGTCTCTGGTGGCTATCTCGGGTCCATCTGTCCAAAGGTATGACCTTTCGCAGGCCAGATTGGACAATTGTTACGACAGATGCCAGCCTTCTAGGTTGGGGTGCAGTCTGGAACTCCCTGAAGGCTCAGGGATCGTGGACTCAGGAGGAGTCTCTCCTTCCTTTAAATATTCTGGAACTAAGAGCGATATTCAAGGCTCTTCAGGCTTGGCCTCAGTTAGCAACTCTGAGGTACATCAGATTTCAGTCGGACAACATCACGACTGTAGCTTACATCAACCATCAAGGGGGAACGAGAAGTTCCCTAGAGATGTTTGAAGTTTAAAAAATAATTTGCTGGGCAGAGATTCACTCTTGCCACCTATCAGCTATCCATATCCCAGGTGTAGAGCACTGGGAGGCGGATTTTCTAAGTCTTCAGACTTTTCATCCGGGAGAGTGGGAACTCCATCCGGAGGCATTTGCACAACTGATTCATCGTTGGGGCAAACCAGAACTGGATCTCATGGCGTCTCGCCAGAACGCCAAGCTTCCGTGTTACGGATCCAGGTCCAGGGATCCCAAGGCGACACTGATAGATGCTCTAGCAGCGCCCTGGTCTTTCAACCTGGCTTATGTGTTTCCACCGTTTCCTCTGCTCCCTCGACTGATTGCCAAGATCAAGCAGGAGAGAGCATCAGTGATTCTGATAGCACCTGCGTGGCCACTCAGGACCTGGTATGCAGATCTAGTGGACATGTCATCCTTTCCACCATGGTCTCTGCCTCTGAAACAGGACCTTCTACTTCAGGGTCCTTTCAACCATCCAAATCTAATTTCTCTGAGGCTGACTGCCTGGAGATTGAACGCTTGATTTTATCAAAGCGTGGCTTCTCCGAGTCAGTTATTGATACCTTAAGACAGGCACGAAAGCCTGTCACCAGGAAAATTTACTGTAAGGTATGGCGTAGATATCTTTATTGGTGTGAATCCAAGGGTTACTCATGGAGTAAGGTCAGGATTGCTAGGATATTATCTTTTCTCCAAAAAGGTTTGGAAAAAGGATTGTCAGCTAGTTAAGCGTCTGGCAGATGTTCCAGACGTTCAGGCATTTTGTCAGGCTTTAGTTAGACTCAAGCCTGTGTTTAAACCTGTTGCTCCACCATGGAGCTTAAAATTGGTTCTTAAGGTTCTTCAAGGAGTTCCGTTTGAACCTCTTCATTCCATAGATATCAAGCTTTTATCTTGGAAAGTTCTTTTTTGGTAGCTATTTCCTCGGCTCGTAGAGTCTCTGAGCTATCTGCCTTACAATGTGATTCTCCTTATCTGATTTTTCATATGGATAAGGTAGTCCTGCGTACCAAACCTGGGTTCTTACCTAAGGTGGTATCTAACAAGAATATCAATCAAGAGATTGTTGTTCCATCCTTGTGTTACACAATTTGGACGTGGTCCGTGCTTTAAAGTCTTACTTACAAGCTACTAAAGATTTTCGTCAAACATCTGCTTTGTTTGTTGTCTACTCTGGACAGAGGAGAGGTCAAAAGGCTTCGGCAACCTCTTTTTCTTTTTGACTAAGAAGCTTAATCCGCTTAGCCTATGAGACTGCTGGACAGCAACCTCCTGAAAGGATTACAGCTCATTCCACTAGAGCTGTGGCTTCCACTTGGGCCTTTAAAAATGAGGCTTCTTTTGATCAGATTTGCAAGGCGACTACTTGCTCTTCGCTTCATATTTTTTCAAAATTTTACAAATTTGATACTTTTGCTTCTTCGGAGGCTATATTTGGGAGAAAGGTTTTACGGGCAGTGGTTCCTTCCATTTAAGTTCCTGCCTTGTCCCTCCCTTCATCCGTGTACTTTAGCTTTGGTATTGGTATCCCACAAGTAATGGATGATCCGTGGACTGGATACACCTTGCAAGAGAAAACACAATTTATGCTTACCTGATAAATTTATTTCTCTTGTGGTGTATCCAGTCCACGGCCCGCCCTGTCATTTTAAGGCAGGTAATTTTTAAATTTAAACTACAGTAACCACTGCACCCTATGGTTCCTCCTTTCTCGGCTTGTTTTCGGTCGAATGACTGTCTATGACAGTTAGGGGAGGAGCTATATTACAGCTCTGCTGTGGGTGTCCTCTTGCAACTTCCTGTTGGGAATGAGAATATCCCACAAGTAATGGATGATCCGTGGACTGGATACACCACAAGAGAAATAAATTTATCAGGTAAGCATAAATTGTGTTATTTAAGTCCTTTTGACAGACTTGCATTTTAGCCAATCAGTGTTAACATTGGGTAACTCCACAGATATGAGCCCAATGTCATCTATGTGGCACACATGAACTAGCACTGTTTAGCTGTAAAAAACTGTCAAAATACACTGAGATAAGAAGGGGCCTTCAAGGGCTTAGAAATTAGCATACGAGCCTTCCTAGGTTTAGCTTTCCATAAAGAATACCAAGAGAACAAAGCAAATGTGATGATAAAAGTAAATTGGAAAATTGTTTAAAATTGCATGCCCTATATGAATCATGACTGTCCCTTTAAGAACAATGGAATTGTTCTTGGATCTTCTCTGTGCTACTTACTTGTAGCCTCTGCACCTGGCCTTTCTCATTTCCCAAAGCCTACCATTTCTGCCTGTTTTGTCTTATTGTATGTTTGTACCCTGCAGACATTTTCTGCTGAGTACCTGTTGATCATTGCTGTTCCTGTACCTGCTGGCTATTACCCTCAATTGTAACTTCTGGCCATTTTCTGCTAATATGCCCTCTCAGATGTTCCTGCTACTACTCTGGGCTTGATCGCCTTGGATTCCAGCCCCTGGTGATCATTTAATTGTTTCAGCATAATTAATGTTAACCTTCTAAATCATCTTTAAAATCACAGAGAAGGGTATGTGATACTTGCATACTTTATTTAAAGCGACATAAAAATGCAAAAATAAAACGTTCTGATGCATTTTAGTAATATCGCAGCTGCAATAACTTATGCGCATATTACAAGTTGAAAGTAAACGGATGCACTAGAGCGCAAACAAAATTTGCATTCAACAGATTAGTGTCTGAAGACCTAGTGTAAGGGTTAAAGAAAAGTTGCACTAAGAACACCAGAAATTCATTAAAATAAAGTATTACACTCATATACTTTCTGATTTTTTTTTATAAGGGTTAAAAGGCATATGGTATCTGACAAGGTATATCTATATATATCTATATATATATATATATGTCTAAATATGTGTATGTGTGTATATATACAGTATATATATATATATATATATATATATATATATATATGTGTGTGTGTGTGTTTATAGGTGTGTTTATGTATATACATATATATTCACACACACACACACACACACACACATATATATATATATATATATATATATATATATATATATATATATATATATACACATACACTTTGGAGCACTTTCCGCTCAAATAGATTTAAACATACTGAAAAATTATTCAGTTTTTAATATGTTTTACTTGTGTTTTTACTGTAAATGTGTTACATTCCAATGTTCTTCACTTAGAAGAAAATATTATTTGTATTTCTAAATATATAGTTCAATATACAGTCATGGCCAAAAATATTGGCACCCCTGTATTTCTGTCAGATAATGAACCACTTCGCCCAGAAAAATTGTTGCAATTACAAATGTTTAGGCATTCCCATGTCTATTTCTTTTGTTTGTATTGGTATGACACAAAAGAGTGGAGAAAAAAAAGCCAAATCTGACACATTCCACGCAAAACTTTAAAAATGGACTGGACAAAATTATTCGCACCTTCTCAAAATTGTAAGAAATAATTGCATTCCAAGTTTGTGATGCTCCTGTAATTTGTAATTAAACTCACCTGTATCAATTAACAGGTGCTGACAGAAATAGAAATGGTGAAAAATTGACTCAACCTTTCTGTTGTGTGTCTCTGTGTGCCACACTGAGTTTGGAGAAGAGAAAGAGCAGCAACAAAATTGTCTGAGGATTTGAGAACAAAAATTGTGGAAAAGCATGGACAATATCAAGGCTACAAGTCCATCTCCATATTTAATCGCCACAAGACAAAACAAAACACACACGAAAAACACACACAAAAAAAGTCCTCCCCTAGTTACTCATTTAACTCACCTCTTCTATATCCACTAATGGAATGATCTGTTTTATTTTAATGCAAAAACCATTCCCCATAAATTAAAGGATAAATTCCTCCCAAATTTTTATGTAATTATTTATTCCATCTATTTTATAGAATTTCGTATCATGGGCCGCCAGGAATGCCTGTCTAGCCAAATAGTTTTTAACTGCACTAATTGAAGGGGTTTCTTTGCTAATTCATTTTTTAAAAATAAGTGATCTCATAAGAACAATCACCCACTGGACGAATTTATACTTTGAACCCCAATCTTCTGCTCTATTTAAAAATAGAGAGTTTCTCCAACATAGGTGTGTCCGGTCCACGGCGTCATCCTTACTTGTGGGATATTCTCTTCCCCAACAGGAAATGGCAAAGAGCCCAGCAAAGCTGGTCACATGATCCCTCCTAGGCTCCGCCTACCCCAGTCATTCTCTTTGCCGTTGTACAGGCAACATCTCCACGGAGATGGCTTAGAGTTTTTTAGTGTTTAACTTCACAAAAAGCTGGCCGCTGTGCCAGATGTTCAAGCCTTTGTTCAGGCTCTGGTTAGAATTAAGCCTGTTTACAAACCTTTGACTCCTCCTTGGAGTCTCAATTTAGTTCTTTCAGTTCTTCAGGGGGTTCCGTTTGAACCCTTGCATTCCGTTGATATTAAGATATTATCTTGGAAAGTTTTGTTTTTAGTTGCAATTTCTTCTGCTAGAAGAGTTTCAGAATTATCTGCTCTGCAGTGTTCTCCTCCTTATCTGGTGTTCCATGCAGATAAGGTGGTTTTACGTACTAAACCTGGTTTTCTTCCAAAAGTTGTTTCTAATAAAAACATTAACCAGGAGATTATCGTACCTTCTCTGTGTCCGAAACCAGTTTCAAAGAAGGAACGTTTGTTGCACAATTTGGATGTTGTTCGCGCTCTAAAATTCTATTTAGATGCTACAAAGGATTTTAGACAAACATCTTCCTTGTTTGTTGTTTATTCCGGTAAAAGGAGAGGGCAAAAAGCAACTTCTACCTCTCTCTCTTTTTGGATTAAAAGCATCATCAGATTGGCTTACGAGACTGCCGGACGGCAGCCTCCCGAAAGAATCACAGCTCATTCCACTAGGGCTGTGGCTTCCACATGGGCCTTCAAGAACGAGGCTTCTGTTGATCAGATATGTAGGGCAGCGACTTGGTCTTCACTGCACACTTTTACCAAATTTTACAAGTTTGATACTTTTGCTTCTTCTGAGGCTATTTTTGGGAGAAAGGTTTTGCAAGCCGTGGTGCCTTCCATTTAGGTGACCTGATTTGCTCCCTCCCTTCATCCGTGTCCTAAAGCTTTGGTATTGGTTCCCACAAGTAAGGATGACGCCGTGGACCGGACACACCTATGTTGGAGAAAACAGAATTTATGTTTACCTGATAAATTACTTTCTCCAACGGTGTGTCCGGTCCACGGCCCGCCCTGGTTTTTTTAATCAGGTCTGATAATTTATTTTCTTTAACTACAGTCACCACGGTACCATATGGTTTCTCCTATGCAAATATTCCTCCTTAACGTCGGTCGAATGACTGGGGTAGGCGGAGCCTAGGAGGGATCATGTGACCAGCTTTGCTGGGCTCTTTGCCATTTCCTGTTGGGGAAGAGAATATCCCACAAGTAAGGATGACGCCGTGGACCGGACACACCGTTGGAGAAAGTAATTTATCAGGTAAACATAAATTCTGTTTTTCCCCTGAGACCTTTACCTTTTTCTTTGAAACTAAGAAGATTAGATATTCAGCTTTTCCCCAAAGCTGCCTTATCTTTGGGCATGAGTATACCATGTGAAGAATGCTAGGGTCCTCCTCCCTACATTTTTTGCAAATATTTTCCGTTTAGATATTCCATTTAAGTGCTCTTCTTGGAGTGATATAATCTTGATGAACCAACCTAAAGTGTGATTCTCTACATTTAGCCGTCCTAGTGACAGTTTTAATAGTTGCAAAACTCTTCCGAATATCTAGATCCACACTAAAATTATTATTTAATCTGTTCCACTTACTATTACATTCCATAGTTATTCCTTCCACTGTCAAGGCTTGTAAAATACCATACCGTCTAAAATAGGGTGATTTTGACCAATATTCGGTACAATTTTTATCATCTGAAGTAAGTAGTGCTTTGCCTGCATAAAAAAAACGTATCTGATGTTGGAACACTGTATCTTTCTTGAATTCTTTAACATTATACAGTTTTAAAGTTAAAGGATCCAACAAATGGTTAATAGAACAATTTTTTAAACTCTTCCAAAGTTGAAACAGCCTACAGTGTAATCCCAGAGAAAATCTGGGATTACCTAAAAGAGGAAGCTGTTTAGAGATAAAAAAACTACTCCCCATAGACTTCATCGCTGCTCTCCAGGCTAATAAAATATATTTTAATAAGGGGTGAGATAAAATCCTAGTTTCTAGCACTCTATTTGAATAGTGCAGAATAAAAGGCAGGGAAAAGGGGGCACATAATGATTCATTCATACTACACTTGGTAAAGTTGTTTGTGCTGGTCAATCCAGCGGGAATCTTAGCAAAGCTGCACAATTATACATTTTTATATTGGGTAGTGCCAGTCCACCCTTAGCAAGGGGAAGAAAAAGCTTATCTAGCCTAATCCTAGGTTTCTTTCCACGCCAGAGAAAGTATCTCAGTGCTTTCGAAAATGTATTAAGATCTGATGGTTTACTTGCCAAAGGCAACATCCTAATGGGGTATAAGATTCTTGGGAGAATAAACACTTTGAAAGCCGCTACCCTACCCATAAGGGAAAGCGGCATATTAACCCAATTTTTTAATTTTTCTGCATTATGTTGGAGGGATGGGGCAATATTTACGCTATACCAGTTGGATGGATTTGCCGCCAAATACATTTTAATGTCTTAGTTTCTATAAAAGGATAAGATTGATGTAACACAGGTTTTTTTAACCATATAATTTTGGACTTGGAATAATTAATTTTATAACCTGATACACTGCCATATATATCCAATAGTTTTATAATTTCACTAACCTGTTTTTCTGGAGAGGTTGTACACATTATCTGCAAAAAGCGAGATCTTAAAAGTCTCCTTACCTATTTTTGATCCTATTAGAAACTCTCTGAGTCTGAGAGCCAGTGGTTCCAAAATTAAATAAAAAACAATGGGTGACAAAGGGCAACCTTTCCTGGTGCTCCTTCCTAAGAAAAACGAAGATGATGAATAATTATTAACCAAAATTGAAGCACTGAAGTGTGAATAAACATTAGAGATCAGACCCAGAAAGTTCCCCTTCAAGCTGAACCTCCTTAGAGTTTCACACATAAAACTCCACTCCACTCTGTCGAAGGCCTTCTCTGCATCCAAGGATAGCAGGAAAGCCTCCGGCAGAGTTGAGAGCTCCTCCCCCCCACCTTGAGGCACTATTGACAGATAACTTGTAAAACCTTCCTTATGTTCAATTCTGGGGTTCTCCCCATCACAAAACCTGCATGGTCCAAATGGAGTAATTTTGTCAAGATTGATTTGAGTCTATCGGCCATGATTTTCATGAGGATCTTATAATCTAGGTTTAGGAGAGATATAGGTCTATAAGAGGACAACTGTGTACTATCTTTGTCTTCCTTCGGTATCAATATGATGTTAGCTGTTTTAAATTGAGGTGACATCTTTTGCTTATAGGACTAAAACTGATCATAGAGTTCTTTTAGCTCACAAATGATCTCGAAGAATCCAAGAATGTCCTCACTCCTAGGAGTTTGGGAAGTATATCAATGTGTGAAATATTTTTGGAAAAGCATAGAAATTTCCTCTACTTTATTGGTAATTCTCCCTTCCTCATTTATAGGCACTATATACTTTCTCTTCTTTGATTTATTGAACAGGTTTGCTAAATATTTCCCTCCTTTATTTCCGAATCTCTCAAAATGCACTGAGCTTTTAACTGTTGACTTGCCAAAGTGAGAAGAAAGTGCTCTCTATCTTTCTTTTAATTTTCTAGTATTTAAGTCTTATTTGCCTTAGATGGAAGGTTTCTAAAGCAAGAGTATGCTGTGGAGAGGTCATCTGCTAACTTCCCGTTTGTAGTATGCCCCACTTTTCATAATTTAATTATCTTAATTACTGTTTTCAGAAAAAGAAACAAGGCTTTTAAAGAAAAGAATACAGTCCCTACAGTCAAACATGGTGGAGGCTCACTGATGTTTTGGCGTTGCTTTGCTGCTTCAGGCACTGAACGTCTTGACTATCTGCATGGCATTATGAAATCTGAAGACTACCAAAGAATTCTGTGGTGCAATGTAGGGCCCAGTGTCAGAAAGTTGGGTCTCTGTCAGAGGTCATGGGTCTTATAGCAGGACAATGACCCAAAGCACATGTCAAAAAGGACCCAGAAATGGTTTAAGACAAAGCACTGCAGAGTACTGAACTGGCCAGCAATTAATTAAGATCTCATTCCCATAGATCACCTGTGCACAGATCTCAAAACAGCAGTTGAGAAAAGGAACCCTTCCAATCTGGACCTGGAGCAGTTGGCGAAAGAAGAGTGGTCCAAAATTCCAGTAGAGAGGTGTAAGAAACTCATTGATGGTTACAGGAAGCGATTGATTTCAGTTATTTTTCCCAAGGGGTGTGCTACCAAATATTAAATTGAGGGTGCCAATAATTTTGTCCAGTCCATTTTTGGAGTTTTGCATGGGATGTGTCAGATTTGGCTCCTTTTTTCTATCATACCAATACAAACAAAATAAATAAACATGAGAATGCCTAAACATTTCTAATTGCAACATTTTTCTGGGTGAAGTGGTGCATTATCTTACAGAAATGCAAGGGTGCCAATATTTTTGGCCATAACTGTATATTATATATTTCAATATATATCTGTATATATCTATCTATACCTGTATATATTCATATATTATCTATACCTGTATATATTCATATAGATATATAGGTCTTCATATATATTTAAAAAAAATCATCAAATATATATAGAAATATATATATTTAAAAAAATAAAAAATATTTTCTTCTATGTGAAGAACATTGGAATGTAAAATATGCATAACTACCTTTGGGTTTAGAGCAGTTGGTCTAATGAATGTCAGGTGTTTTGAACAAAGAGATCCATTGAAGTCTATCAGGAGAAGAAGTTAACGCGGTTGCAATGACCGAAGTCCTGAAGTTAGTTCCCATCGGGTTTTGCTCTCACGCTAACTTTGTAAAAAAAAAATCTGATAGTGCGCTTTTTGTAATCTGGCCCTATATGAATAATTAATGCAGATCAGAATTTTCAGTTTATTGTAAAATAAATTAACAGACCATGTGCCTTGTTTTTGCAACAACAGTGTAAAAAATCAGTTCTAAATTTTCACATGCATCATAAAAAGAACTCAGACAGTACAGCTAAATATAATAGACAATTTAAAAATAAACTGACAGAAACTGTGCCAAACTCACAACCAAAACTGTTGCTTTCACCTCAGAGGGTTTCTAGAAATAGTCTTCTTAATTTGATCTTAAAAAGGTGCTACTTTCATGGAGAAAAAGCTGCATATGTACAAAATAGCATTTAGACAGGAGCATCTATAGAAAATTACTCCAAGAACCCTGTGGGACTTTAATGGTATTAAACTCTCTGGAAAACAAGTACATAAAACATGCTTATGAAAAAAAAACAACAAAACTTTAAAATTAAATATGACTAAAGCAATTCTATTGGTCATGGTTCTGTCATCCTTTTAATCAGATTAATTACACATAAAGTTCCAGGGAAAGTGAGATGTCCTTCTCCATTGGAGTTTTTTCTCTGTCTCTCAGCACTTCCGACAAGTGTGAGTAAGTGATCAGGGGTTGATGAAAGAATTGGGAGAATATGCACTAGACATTAGTATGAAAACAGTAAGTATAAGTTAGGAATTTCATAAGAGAGGACCTTTGACAGGCTCTGAACATCACCCCTAGACGAATGAGCAACATTTTTTTAATATTAACATAGAATAAAATTGATAATAAAAGAGTTTTGCGCATGCATTAATATTACGACCCTGAAATAAAATAATACAAAAATTTAAGATAATGCACATGCTAATGGCTATAAGCACAATGCGCATGCAAGTGGGACCTTATTAATATTTAAATTAAACATGCAACAATTGGCCTTTATTTTTCAGTCAAGACACAACCATTTTTGGAGGCTAGAACATTTTATGTCATAAGGCAAAATAAAAATAAATTGTTTAACAAGAAGAAAGCTTTATTTCTTTATTTTTTATTTATTTATTTTATTTATTATTTATTTATTTATTTAGAATAATTAATTTTGCATACTTTTATAATCCTTTAATCTAGGATCAATTTAGATTTATAGCTGGCATAAAGGGGTACAAGGTCATGCATAAAATTTGATGCCTAGTTGGGCACAAAACTGGTAAAATGCGGTTACTGTTCTAATCATATAATATAATAATTGGAAGGGGAGAGTCATCTGATCTGGTATCTGTTTTGAGCATACAGCTGACATGATGCTTTTGATGTGAGATCTGTTTGGGCATAGAGCTGACATGATGCTTCTGATGTGAGATCTGTTTGGGCATACATGTGACATGATGCTTCTGATGTGAGATCTGTTTGGGCATACAGCTGACATGATGCTTCTGATGTGAGATCTGTTTGGGCATACAGCTGACATGATGCTTCTAATGTGAGATCTGTTTGGGCATACAGCTGACATGATGCTTCTGATGTGAGATCTGTTTGGGCATAGAGCTGACATGATGCTTCTGATGTGAGATCTGTTTGGGCATACATGTGACATGATGCTTCTGATGTGAGATCTGTTTGGGCATACAGCTGACATGATGCTTCTGATGTGAGATCTGTTTGGGCATACAGCTGACATGATGCTTCTGATGTGAGATCTGTTTGGGCATACAGCCTACATGATGCTTCTGATGTGAGATCTGTTTGGGCATACAGCTGACATGATGCTTCTGATGTGACATTTGTTTAGGCATACAGCTGACATGATGCTTCTGATGTGAGATCTGTTTGGGCATACAGCTGACATGATGCTTCTGATCGGGTATCTGTTTTGAGCATACAGCTGACATGATGCTTCTGATTTGAGATCTGTTTGGGCATACAGCTGACATGATGCTTCTGATTTGAGATCTGTTTGGGCATACAGCTGACATGATGCTTCTGATTTGAGGTCTGTTTGGGCATACAGCTGACATGATGCTTCTGATTTGAAGTCTGTTTGCACATACAGCTGGCATGATGCTTCTGATGTGAGATCTGTTTGGGCATACAGCTGACATGATGCTTCTGATTTGAGATCTGTTTGGGCATACAGCTGACATGATGCTTCTGATTTGAAGTCTGTTTGCACATACAGCTGGCATGATGCTTCTGATGTGAGATCTGTTTGGGCATACAGCTGACATGATGCTTCTGATTTGAGATCTGTTTGGGCATACAGCTGACATGATGCTTCTGATTTGAGATCTGTTTGGGCATACAGCTGACATGATGCTTCTGATTTGAGATCTGTTTGCACATACAGCTGACATGATGCTTCTGATGTGAGATCTGTTTTGAGCATACAGCTGACATGATGCTTCTGATGTGAGATCTGTTTGGGCATACAGCTGACATGATGCTTCTGATGTGTATATTTGTTTTATTTTTATTTAAAAAAATAAAAATAAAACAAAACATTTTTAATTCGTTTTCAAGTTTTTAAACCCAAATTACTCTAATGCTGTTTAGGCTGGACTTGAAATGATACAGTAAATTGAACATGACAGTTGTATTGATAGCAATATGTATTTATAGATTTATTTCTCCAACATTGGTGTGTCCGGTCCACGGCGTCATCCATAACTTGTGGGAATATCTCTTCCCCAACAGGAAATGGCAAAGAGTACAGCAAAAGCTGTCCATATAGTCCCTCCTAGGCTCCGCCCACCCCAGTCATTCTCTTTGCCGTTGCACAGGCAACATCTCCACGGAGATGGGGAAGAGTATGTGGTGTTTAGTTGTAGTTTTTTATTCTACTATCAAGAGTTTGTTATTTTAAAATAGTGCTGGTATGTACTATTTACTCTGAAACAGAAAAAGATGAAGAGTTCTGTTTGTGAGAGGAATATGATTTTAGCAGCAGTAACTAAAATCGTTTGCTGTTTCCACATCGGACTGTTGAGATTAAATAACTTCAGTTGGGGGAAACAGTTAGCAGACTTTTCTGCTTAAGGTATGACTAGCCATTTTTCTAACAAGACTATGTAATGCTGGAAGGCTGTCATTTCCCCTCATGGGGACCGGTAAGCCATTTTCTTAGTCTCAAACAGAATAAAGGGCTTAATATGGGCTATAAAACTGGTAGACACTTTTATGGGCAAGATCGATTGCTTTATTTGGGCATTTTATGAAGCTTGATATTGATATTCACACTTATAAACTTTGGGGAACGTTTTTCTCTTGTTAAGTGTGTTCAGTCCACGGGTCATCCATTACTTATGGGATATATTCTCCTTCCCAACAGGAAGTTGCAAGAGGATCACCCAAGCAGAGCTGCTATATAGCTCCTCCCCTCACATGTCATATCCAGTCATTCTCTTGCAACCCTCAACAAAGAAGGAGGTCGCGAGAGGAGTCGGAGTTTTTACTTAATTATTCTTCAATCAAAAGTTTGTTATTTTAAATGGCACCGGAGTGTGCTGTTTTTCTATCTCAGGCAGTATTTGGAAGAAGAAACTGCCTGCGTTTTCTATGATCTTAGCAGGCGTAACTAAGATCCACTGGCTGTTCTCGACATTCTGAGGAGTGGGGTAACTTCAGACAATGGGAATAGCATGCGGGGTCCCCCGCAAATGAGGTATATGAAGTACAATATTTTCTGGGAATGGAATTGACTAAGAAAACACTGCTGTTACCCGTATGATGTAAGTACAGCCTTAAATGCAGTAGTAGTGACTGGTATCAGGCTGATAAATGTATGCACAGTAGAGTTATTTTCTAGGGACTAGAATTTGACTGAGAAAATACTGTTAATACTGAAATAATGCTTAAGCCTTATCTGCAGTGGAAGCGACTGGTAGCAGGCTTAGTGATAACTTTGCATGACATTAAAAGAAATTTGTGTTTAAAACGTTTACTGGCATGTTATTCGTTTTGTGAGGTATTTTGGTGATAAATCCTTTTGGGCATGATTTTTTTCCACATGGCTAACGTATATTTCTGCATAGAAACCGTTATATCAGGTCTCCCACTGTTGTAAATGAGTGGGAGGGGCCTTTTTTAGCGCCTTGTTGCGCAGTTAAAATTCTAGCACAGTCTTCCTGCTTCTTCCTCCTTGATCCAGGACGTCTCTAGAGAGCTCAGGGGTCTTCAAAATTCGTTTTTGAGGGAGGTAATCAGTCACAGCAGACCTGTGACAGTGTGTTTGACTGTGATAAAAGCGTTAAATCTTAATTTGATATCCGTTTTTTGGGTACTGAGGGGTTAATCATCCTTTTGCTAATGGGTGCAATCCTCTGCTAATTAATACATTTAAAGAATTGTTGACTATAACTGAATAAGTTCTTTGTTATTCAACTGTGTTTTTTAAAAGCGCTGCAGCGTTTTTTTTATATTGCTTGTAAACTTATTGAATGTAATTTCCAAGCTTGCTAGCTTCATTGCTAGTCTGTTTAAACATGTCTGATACAGAGGAATCTGCTTGTTCATTATGTTTAAAAGCCGATGTGGAGCCCAATAGAAGGGTTACCTTAAGAAAATGTTTGTTCAACAAGGTTTTATATTACAGCCTCTTGCATGCATTGCGCCTGTCACTGCTGCAGCGGCATTCTGGTTTGAGTCTCTGGAAGAGGCGATTCGCACAGCACCATTGGATGAGTCTTTGAGCAAGATTAGAACCCTTAAGCTGGCTAATGCGTTTGTTTCGGATGCCGTAGTGCATTTAACCAAACTTACGGCTAAGAATTCCGGATTCGCCATACAGGCGCGCAGAGCGCTATGGCTTAAATCCTGGTCAGCAGATGTAACTTCTAAGTCTAAACTACTGAACATTCCTTTCAAAGGGCAGACCTTATTCGGGCCCGGCTTGAAGGAAATTATTGCTGACATTACTGGAGGTAAGGGCCACACCCTTCCTCAGGACAGGGCCAAATCAAAGGCCAAACAGTCTAATTTTCGTGCCTTTCGTAATTTCAAGGCAGGAGCAGCATCAACTTCCTCCGCTCCAAAACAGGAAGGAACTACTGCTCGTTACAGACAGGGTTGGAAAGGCAACCAGTCATGGAACAAGGGCAAGCAGGCCAGAAAGCCTACTTCCGCCCCTAAGACAGCATGAAGACAGGGCCCCCTTTCCAGAGACAGATCTAGTGGGGGGCAGACTTTCTCTCTTCGCCCAGGCTTGGGCAAGAGATGTACAGGATCCCTGGACGTTGGAGATTATATCTCAGGGATACCTTCTGGATTTCAAAACTTCTCCTCCACAAGGGAGGTTTCATCTGTCAAGGTTATCAACAAACCTAGTAAAGAAAGAGGCATTTCTACAATGTGTACAAGACCTCTTAGTGATAGGAGTGATCCACCCAGTTCCGCGAACGGAACAGGGGCAAGGGTTTTATTCAAATCTGTTTGTGGTTCCCAAAAGAGAGGGAACCTTCAGACCAATCTTAGACTTAAAAATCTTAAACAAGTTCCTAAGGGTTCCATCGTTCAAGATGGAAACCATTCGGACCATCCTACCCATGATCCAAGAGGGTCAATATATGACCACAGTGGACTTAAAGGATGCCTACCTTCACATACCGATTCACAAAGATCATTATCGGTACCTAAGGTTTGCCTTTCTAGACAGGCATTACCAGTTTGTAGCTCTTCCCTTCGGGTTAGCTACGGCCCCGAGAATTTTTACAAAGGTTCTGGGCTCACTTCTGGCGGTACTAAGACCACGAGGCATAGCGGTGGCTCCGTACCTAGACGACATTCTGATACAAGCGTCAACTTTTCAAAATGCAAAGTCTCATACAGAGATAGTTCTAGCATTTCTGAGGTTGCATGGGTGGAAAGTGAACGTGGAAAAGAGTTCTCTATTACCACTCACAAGGGTCCCTTTTCTAGGGACTCTTATAGATTCTGTAGAGATGAAAATTTACCTGACGGAGTCCAGGTTATCAAAGATTCTCAATGCTTGCCGTGTCCTTCACTCCATTCCAAGCCCATCAGTAGCTCAGTGCATGGAAGTAATCGGCTTAATGGTCGCGGCAATGGACATAGTGCCATTTGCGCGCCTACATCTCAGACCGCTGCAACTATGCATGCTAAGTCAATGGAACGGGGATTACTCAGATCTGTCCCCTTTGCTAAATCTGGACCAGGAGACCAGAGATTCTCTTCTCTGGTGGTTGTCACGGGTTCATCTGTCCAAAGGAATGACTTTTCGCAGACCGGATTGGACGATTGTAACAACAGATGCCAGCCTACTAGGCTGGGGAGCAGTCTGGAGCTCCCTGAAGGCTCAGGGATCGTGGACTCAGGAGGAGAAACTCCTCCCGATAAACATTCTAGAATTAAGAGCAATATTCAATGCTCTTCTAGCTTGGCCTCAGTTAGCAACACTGAGGTTCATCAGATTTCAGTCGGACAACATCACGACTGTGGCTTACATCAATCATCAAGGGGGAACCAGGAGTTCCCTAGCGATGTTGGAAGTCTCGAAGATAATTCGCTGGGCAGAGTCTCACTCTTGCCACCTGTCAGCGATCTACATCCCAGGCGTGGAGAACTGGGAGGCGGATTTTCTAAGTCGCCAGACTTTTCATCCGGGGGAGTGGGAACTTCACCCGGAGGTATTTGCTCAACTGATTCGTCGTTGGGGCAAACCGGATCTGGATCTCATGGCATCTCGCCAGAACGCCAAGCTTCCTTGTTACGGATCCAGGTCCAGGGACCCGGGAGCGGTGCTGGTAGATGCACTAGCAGCCCCTTGGGTTTTCAACATAGCTTATGTGTTTCCACCTTTTCCGTTGCTACCTCGACTGATTGCCAGGATCAAACAGGAGAGAGCATTGGTGATTCTGATAGCGCCTGCGTGGCCACGCAGGACCTGGTATGCAGATCTAGTGGACATGTCGTCCTGTCCACCATGGTCTCTACCCCTGAGGCAGGACCTTCTAATTCAGGGTCCCTTCAACCATCCAAACCTAATTTCTCTGAGGCTGACTGCTTGGAAATTGAACGCTTGATTCTATCAAAGTGTGGGTTTTCGGATTCGGTTATTGATACATTAATACAGGCTCGGAAACCTGTTACCAGAAAAATTTACCACAAGATATGGCGTAAATATTTATATTGGTGTGAATCCAAGAGTTACTCATGGAGTAAGGTAAGGATTCCTAGGATATTGTCTTTTCTTCAAGAGGGTTTAGAAAAGGGCTTATCCGCTAGTTCACTAAAGGGACAGATTTCTGCTCTGTCTATTCTTTTACACAAGCGTCTGGCAGAGAATCCAGACGTCCAGGCTTTCTGTCAGGCTTTGGCTAGGATTAAGCCTGTGTTTAAAGCTGTTGCTCCTCCGTTTAGCTTAAACTTGGTTCTTAAAGTTCTTCAGGGTGTTCCGTTTGAACCCCTTCATTCCATTGATATTAAGCTTTTATCTTGGAAAGTTCTGTTTTTGATGGCTATTTCCTCGGCTCAAAGAGTCTCTGAGTTATCTGCCTTACATTGTGATTCTCCTTATCTGATCTTTCATTCAGACAAGGTAGTCCTGCGTACTAAACCTGGGTTTTTACCTAAGGTTGTTTCTAACAGGAATATCAATCAAGAGATTGTTGTTCCATCATTATGTCCTAATCCTTCTTCAAAGAAGGAACGTCTTTTGCATAATCTGGACGTAGTCCGTGCCCTGAAGTTCTACTTACAGGCATCTAAAGATTTTCGGCAAACTTCTTCTCTGTTTGTCGTTTATTCTGGACAGAGGAGAGGTCAAAAGGCTTCGGCCACCTCTCTCTCTTTTTGGCTTCGTAGCATAATACGTTTAGCCTATGAGACTGCTGGGCAGCAGCCCCCTGAAAGAATTACAGCTCATTCCACTAGAGCTGTGGCTTCCACCTGGGCCTTTAAGAATGAGGCCTCTATTGAACAGATTTGCAAGGCTGCAACTTGGTCTTCACTTCATACACTTTTGCTTCTTCGGAGGCTGTTTTTGGGAGAAAGGTTCTACAGGCAGTGGTTCCTTCAGTTTAATGTTCCTGCCTTGTCCCTCCCATCATCCGTGTACTTTAGCTTTGGTATTGGTATCCCATAAGTAATGGATGACCCATGGACTGAACACACTTAACAAGAGAAAACATAATTTATGCTTACCTGATAAATTTATTTCTCTTGTAGTGTGTTCAGTCCAAGGCCCGCCCTGTCCTTTTGAGGCAGGTTCTAAATTTTAAATTATAACTCCAGTCACCACTGCACCCTATAGTTTCTCCTTTCTCGTCTTGTTTCGGTCGAATGACTGGATATGACATGTGAGGGGAGGAGCTATATTGCAGCTCTGCTTGGGTGATCCTCTTGCAACTTCCTGTTGGGAAGGAGAATATATCCCATAAGTAATGGATGACCCGTGGACTGAACACACTACAAGAGAAATAAATTTATCAGGTAAGCATAAATTATGTTTTTTTTAACGCCAGGCACTGGTTTAGAAACCTTTTCAGTCAGGAAGGGCCTCCCTGTAGTAGGCTGAGCCTCATTTTCGCGTCATTACTGCGCAGTTACTTTTGAGAGCAGGACATGCAGCTGCATGTGTGTGGGTCTGAAAGTTGTTGAAAAGGTTCCGGTTTCTTCATTTTAAGGGTTAAAGGTCTCAAAATTGGGGTGCAATACTTTGAATGCTTTAAGACACTGTGGTGAAAATTTGGTTAAATTTGAACAATTCCTTCATAGTTTTTCACATATTCAGTAATAAAGTGTGCACTGTTTAAAATTTAAAGAGACAGTAACGGTTTTTGTTTAAAAACGTTTTTTGTACTGTATTGACAAGTTTAAGCCTGTTTAACATGTCTGTGCCTTCAGATAAACTATGTTCTGTATGTATGGAAGCCAATGTGTCTCCCCCTTCAAAATTGTGTGATAATTGTGCCATAGCGTCCAAACAAAGTAAGGACAGTACTGCCACAGATAGTAAAGTTGCCCAAGATGATTCATCAGATGAAGGGAGTAGACATAGTTCTACATCATCTCCTTCTGTGTCTACACCAGTTTTGCCCACGCAGGAGACCCCTAGTACTTCTAGCGCGCCAATGCTTATTACTATGCAACAATTGACGGCAGTAATGGATAACTCCATAGCAAATATTTTATCCAAAATGCCTGCATATCAGAGAAAGCGTGATTGCTCTGTTTTAAACACTGTAGAGCAGGAGGGCGCTGATGATAATTGCTCTGTCATACCCTCACACCAATCTGAAGGGGCCATGAGGGAGGTTTTGTCAGATGGGGAAATTTCAGATTCAGGTAGAATTTCTCAACAGGCAGAACCTGATGTTGTGACATTTAAATTTAAATTAGAGCATCTCCGCGCACTGCTTAAGGAGGTGTTATCTACTCTGGATGATTGTGACAACCTGGTCATTCCAGAAAAATTGTGCAAGATGGACAAGTTGCTAGAGGTTCCGGTGCACCCCGACGCTTTTCCTATACCCAAGCGGGTGGCGGACATAGTGAATAAGGAGTGGGAGAAGCCCGGCATACCTTTTGTTCCCCCTCCTATATTTAATAAATTATTTCCTATGGTCGACCCCAGAAAGGACTTATGGCAGACAGTCCCTAAGGTCGAGGGGGCAGTTTCTACACTAGCCAAGCGCACTACTATTCCTATCGAGGATAATTGTGCTTTCAAAGATCCTATGGATAAAAAATTGGAGGGTTTGCTTAAAAAGATTTTTGTACAGCAAGGTTACCTCCTGCAACCTATTTCGTGCATTATTCCTGTCACTACAGCAGCGTGGTTCTGGTTCGAGGAACTAGAAAAGTCGCTCAGTAGAGAGACTCCGTATGAGGAGGTTATGGACAGAGTTCACGCACTTAAGTTAGCTAATTTCTTTATTTTAGATGCCGCTTTGCAGTTAGCTAGATTAGCGGCGAAAAATTCTGGGTTTGCAATTGTGGCGCGCAGAGCGCTCTGGCTAAAGTCTTGGTCAGCGGATGTATCTTCCAAGACAAAATTGCTTAATATCCCCTTCAAGGGTAAAACTCTTTTTGGGCCAGAATTGAAAGAGATTATCTCAGACATCACTGGGGGTAAGGGCCACACCCTCTCACAAGATAGGCCTTTCAAAGCCAAGAATAAGTCTAATTTTCGTTCCTTTCGCAATTTCAGGAATGGACCGGCCTCCAACTCTGCAGCCTCTAGACAAGAGGGTAATGCTTCGCAAACCAAACCAGCTTGGAAACCAATGCAAGGCTGGAACAAGGGTAAGCAGGCCAAGAAACCTGCTGCTGCTAACAAAACAGCATGAAGGAGTAGCCCCCGATCCGGGACCGGATCTAGTAGGGGGCAGACTCTCTCTCTTCGCTCAGGCTTGGGCAAGAGATGTTCAGGATCCCTGGGCACTAGAAATAGTTTCTCAGGGTTATCTTCTGGAATTCAAGGAACTACCCCCAAGGGGAAGGTTCCACATGTCTCACTTATCTTCAAACCAAATAAAGAGACAGGCATTCTTACATTGTGTAGAAGACCTGTTAAAAATGGGAGTGATACACCCAGTTCCATCCGTGGAACAAGGAATGGGGTTTTACTCAAATCTGTTTGTAGTTCCCAAAAAAGAGGGAACTTTCAGACCAATTCTGGATTTAAAGATCCTAAACAAATTTCTCAGAGTGCCATCGTTCAAAATGGAAACCATTCGAACGATTTTACCTACAATCCAGGAGGGTCAATTTATGACTACCGTGGATCTAAAGGATGCGTATCTACATATTCCTATCCACAAAGATCATCATCAGTTCCTAAGGTTCGCCTTTCTGGACAAACATTACCAGTTTGTGGCTCTCCCATTCGGGCTAGCCACTGCTCCAAGGATTTTCACAAAGGTACTCGGGTCCCTTCTAGCGGTTCTAAGACCAAGGTGCATTGCAGTGGCACCTTGTTTGGACGACATTCTGATACAAGCGTCATCTCTTTCAAAGGCAAAGGCTCACACAGACATCATTCTGGCCTTTCTCAGATCTCACGGATGGAAAGTGAACATAGAAAAAAGTTCCCTGTCTCCGTCGACAAGAGTCCCTTTCTTGGGGACAATAATAGATTCTTTAGAAATTAAGATTTTCCTAACAGATGTCAGAAAGTCAAAACTTCTAAGCGCTTGTCAAGTTCTTCATTCTGTTCCACGTCCTTCCATAGCTCAGTGCATGGAAGTAGTAGGGTTGATGGTTGCAGCAATGGACATAGTTCCTTTTGCGCGAATTCATCTAAGACCATTACAACTGTGCATGCTGAAACAGTGGAATGGGGACTTTACAGACTTGTCTCCAGTGATTCAAGTAGATCAGAAGACCAGAGACTCACTCCGTTGGTGGCTAACCCAGGACCACCTGTCCCAGGGAATGAGTTTCCGCAGACCAGAGTGGGTCATCGTCACGACCGACGCCAGTCTAGTGGGCTGTGGCGCGGTCTGGAACTCCCTGAAAGCTCAGGGGCTATGGTCTCGGGAAGAGTCTCTTCTCCCGATAAACATTCTGGAACTGAGAGCGATATTCAATGCTCTCAAGGCTTGGCCTCAACTAGCAAAGGCCAGATTCATAAGATTCCAATCAGACAACATGACGACTGTTGCTTACATCAATCATCAGGGGGGAACAAGGAGTTCCCTGGCGATGAGAGAAGTGACCAAAATCTTAAAATGGGCGGAGGATCACTCCTGCCACCTATCTGCGATCCACATCCCAGGAGTGGAAAACTGGGAGGCGGATTATCTGAGTCGTCAGACATTCCATCCGGGGGAGTGGGAACTCCACCCGGAGATCTTTGCCCAGTTGACTCAATTATGGGGCATTCCAGACATGGATCTAATGGCGTCTCGTCAGAACTTCAAGGTTCCTTGCTACGGGTCCAGATCCAGGGATCCCAAGGCGACTCTAGTGGATGCATTAGTGGCGCCTTGGGCCTTCAACCTAGCTTATGTGTTTCCACCGTTTCCTCTCATTCCCAGGCTGGTAGCCAGGATCAAGCAGGAGAGGGCCTCGGTGATGTTGATAGCTCCTGCGTGGCCACGCAGGACTTGGTATGCAGACCTGGTGAATATGTCATCGGCTCCACCATGGAAGCTACCTTTGAGACAGGATCTTCTAGTACAAGGTCCATTCGAACATCCAAATCTAGTTTCCCTTCAGCTAACGGCTTGGAAATTGAACGTTTGATTTTATCTAAGCGTGGGTTTTCGGATTCTGTAATAAATACTCTGATACAAGCCAGAAAACCTGTAACTAGGAAGATTTACCATAAAATATGGAAAAGATATATCTGTTGGTGTGAATCCAAGGGATTCTCATGGAGTAAGATCAAAATTCCTAGGATCCTTTCTTTTCTCCAAGAAGGTTTGGATAAGGGATTATCAGCGAGTTCTCTAAAGGGACAGATTTCTGCTTTATCTGTCTTATTACACAAACGATTGGCAGCTGTGCCTGATGTTCAAGCTTTTGTTCAGGCTTTGGTCAGGATCAAGCCTGTTTACAGACCTTTGACTCCTCCCTGGAGTCTGAATTTAGTTCTTTCAGTTCTTCAAGGGGTTCCGTTTGAACCTCTACATTCCATAGATATCAAGATGTTATCTTAGAAAGTTCTGTTTTTGGTTGCTATTTCTTCTGCTAGAAGAGTTTCTGAGTTATCTGCTCTGCAGTGTAATCCGCCCTATCTGGTGTTCCATTCAGATAAGGTTGTTTTGCGTACTAAACCTGGTTTTCTTCCAAAGGTTGTTTCCAACAAGAATATTAACCAGGAAATAGTTGTACCTTTTTTGTGTCCGAATCCAGTTTCAAAGAAGGAACGTTTGTTACACAATCTAGTTCGTGCTTTAAAGTTCTATTTAGAAGCAACAAAGGATTTCAGACAAACGTCTTCTCTGTTTGTCGTTTATTCTGGCAAGAGGAGAGGTCAAAAAGCTACTGCTACCTCTCTTTCCTTTTGGCTGAAAAGCATCATCCGATTGGCTTACGAGACTGCCGGACGCATCACAGCTCACTCTACTAGGGCTGTGGCTTCCACATGGGCTTTCAAGAACAAGGCTTCTGTTGATCAGATATGTAAGGCAGCGACTTGGTCTTCCCTGCACACTTTTGCCAAATTCTACAAATTTGATACTTTTGCTTCTTTGGAGGCTATTTTTGGGAGAATGGTTTTGCAAGCCGTGGTGCCTTCCGTTTAGGCAACCTGATTGGTTCCCTCCCTTCATCCGTGTCCTAAAGCTTTGGTATTGGTTCCCACAAGTTATGGATGACGCCGTGGACCGGACACACCAATGTTGGAGAAATGTTGGAGAAAACAGAATTTATGCTTACCTGATAAATTACTTTCTCCAACGGTGTGTCCGGTCCACGGCCCGCCCTGGTTTTTTAATCAGGTTTGATGAATTTATTTCTTTAACTACAGTCACCACGGCACCCTATTGTTTCTCCTGTTTTTCTCCTGTCCGTCGGTCGAATGACTGGAGTGGGCGGAGCCTAGGAGGGACTATATGGACAGCTTTTGCTGTACTCTTTGCCATTTCCTGTTGGGGAAGAGATATTCCCACAAGTTATGGATGACGCCGTGGACCGGCGTGGACTGGACACACCGTTGGAAAAAGTAATTTATCAGGTAAGCATAAATTCTGTTTTCATACTAGTGTAAACAAATATTAAATGTCAGCATTTTAAATCAATATACATCCATTCTGTAAGACAGGTTGGAATTCTAAGATCTATTAAGTTTATATCTATGAGAACTTTTTAAAGGGCCATTAAACACTTTGAGATGGTAATACAAAAATTATAAATCTTATATATTAAAAAAAAACTACAATGTATTTTAATGATTTATTTTGTCCCCTATTCCTGTAATTCCATTTTGAAATTGTGAGCATTTCAGTTCCTGATAGAAATAGAAGAGCAGAACACTGTTATATTCTATCCAGCCATTGGCGGCACACTCTAGTGACCTATTTATAACTTTCCCTAATTGGCAACAGCAGAGAAAGTAACCTAAGTTGCAACATGGTAGCTCCCTTTGCTTTATAGACAATGGAGCTTGAGGACCCGTGTTTCTGGCGAGTCTGAAGACTCGCCAGAAACAGCAGTTATGAAGCAGTGGTCTAAAGACTGCTGCTCCATAACCCTGTCCGCCTGCTCTGATGAGGCGGACAGAGATCGCCACAATTCAACCAGATCGAGTACGATCGGGTTGATTGACACCCCCTTGCTGGCAGCCGATTGGCTGCGAGTCTACAAGAGCTGCTGGTGCAATGCTGAATACGGAGAGCGTATTGCCCTCCGCATTCAGCGATGTCTGTCGGACCTGATCCGCACTGTCGGATCAGGTCCGACAGACATTTGATAAATAGGCCACTAAAAGTTTACACTTATTTTGTCACTATTTTAACAACTAATGAAACTTTTTAAAATACATGTTATTATCAGACTAATCTGTTCTGTGAATGCATCATTCTATCTAACATTTATTTAGTGTTTAAAGGGCAATGATACCCAAATGTTGAAACACTTGAAAGTGATGCAGCATTGCTGTAAAAAGCTGACTAGAAAATATCACCTGAGCATCTCTATGTTAAAAAGAAAGATATTTTACCTAAAAATGTCCTAAGTATTCACACCCCATTGTAAAGGATTTTAAGCAGCAAATCAATATGCCTGTCCCGGGACAGGCAAGGGAGTGAGCCTCGTGCATACTCATGTTATTTCCCTATTCAGTTTAAGGAAGTTTACTATGAAATCTCATGAGAGTTAAGTGAAATCTCATGAGATTACAGTAAAAGAGTTCATGACCTCAGCACTGTTGATGCTGATTGGCTGCAGTTAATTCTTAAATTTTTATTTTTTTTAACTGCAGTTGGACAGCAGCTGAAGTATAGCTTTTTACACAGAACTTACTCTGCTGAGCTGAGGAAATTTTGAGGTAAAATATCTTCCTTTTTTACATAGATATCATGAGGTGATATTTTCCTGTCAACTTTTTACAGTTATGCTGCATCAGTTTCAAGTGATTTAGCATATGAGTATTATGTCCCTTTAATGGGACAGTAATAGTAAATAATTTACCTTAAAGGGACAATAAAGTAAAAATTTTACTTTAATGTGTTAAGGTACGCAATTTTCAGATAAGGTTCAGATAAGGTACGCAATTTTAAACAACTTTCCAAGTTACTTCTGTTATCAAAGTGCTTTGTTCTCTTGGTATCCTTTGTTGAAGACTAAAGCCAGGTTGGCTGATAGAAGTTTAGGAATGTGCTCGTGTCTATAGCAGTGTATGGCAGCAGTATGTGTGTATGTAATTGGGGATGTCCTTTTTGCAGCCACAAACAAGGATCAAGGCTTAACTGCATCTAGATCTGGGGATTTTAGAATATTCACTGATATAAATAAAATCCCTGGCAGTGAGAAGGTTAATTATATTGCATGGCATTAACAATGTGACACCTGCCCATTATTTTTGCTGCATGCATCCTATGGGAAAAAGCAAGTTCTCAATGTATACTTTAAGGGGTTCTCATTGGGTAAGCTTGGCACGTCATCGGACCTGTGGTCATTGTGGCCCCGAGGGGTGTGGCCCCGCTGCGGCAGGCATCCCTTATTTTTCTGTATTGAAGGTGGCAACCCTACATACAGCTGACATGATGCTTGTGATCTGAGATCTGTTTGGGCATACAGCTGACATGATGCTTGTGATCTGAGATCTGTTTGGGTATACAGCTGACAAGATGCTTTTGATCTGAGATCTGTTTGGGCATACAGCTGACATGCTTCTGATCTGAGATCTGTTTGGGCATGCATGTGACATGATGCTTGTGATCTGAGATCTGTTTGGGCATACAACTGACATGCTTCTGATCTGAGATCTGTTTGGGCATACAGCTGACATGATGCTTGTGATCTGAGATCTGTTTGGGTATACAGCTGACAAGATGCTTTTGATCTGAGATCTGTTTGGGCATACAGCTGACATGCTTCTGATCTGAGATCTGTTTGGGCATACATTTGACATGATGCTTGTGATCTGAGATCTGTTTGGGCATACAACTGACATGCTTCTGATCTGAGATCTGTTTGGGCATACAGCTGACATGATGCTTGTGATCTGAGATCTGTTTGGGCATACAGCTGACATGCTTCTGACCTGAGATCTGTTTGGGCATACAGCTGACATGATGCTTGTGATCTGAGATCTGTTTGGGCATACAGCTGACATGATGCTTGTGATCTGAGATCTGTTTGGGCATACAGCTGACATGCTTCTGATCTGAGATCTGTTTGGGCATACAGCTGACATGATGCTTGTGATCTGAGATCTGTTTGGGCATACATGTGACATGATGCTTGTGATCTGAGATCTGTTTGGGCATACAGCTGACATGATGCTTCTGATGTGAGATCTGTTTGGGCATACAGCTGACATGATGCTTGTGATCTGAGATCTGTTTGGGCATACAGCTGACATGATGCTTGTGATCTGAGATCTGTTTGGACATACAGCTGATATGATGCTTGTGATCTGAGATCTGTTTGGGCATACAGCTGACATGATGCTTGTGATCTGAGATCTGTCTGGGCATACAGCTGATATGATGCTTGTGATCTGAGATCTGTTTGGGCATACATGTGACATGATGCTTGTGATCTGAGATCTATTTGGGCATACAGCTGACACAATGCTTGTGATCTGAGATCTGTTTGGGCATACAGCTGACATGATGCTTTTGATCTGAGATCTGTTTGGGCATACAGCTGACATGATGCTTGTGATCTGACATCTGTTTGGGCATACAGCTGATATGATGCTTGTGATCTGAGATCTGTTTGGGCATACATGTGACATGATGCTTGTGATCTGAGATCTATTTGGGCATACAGCTGACACAATGCTTGTGATCTGAGATCTGTTTGGGCATACAGCTGACATGATGCTTTTGATCTGAAATCTGTTTGGGCATACAGCTGACATGATGCTTTTGATCTGAGATCTGTTTGGGCATACATGTGACATGATGCTTGTGATCTGAGATCTATTTGGGCATACAGCTGACACGATGCTTCTGATCTGAGATCTGTTTGGGCATACAGCTGACATGATGCTTTTGATCTGAGATCTGTTTGGGCATACAGCTGACATAAAGACTATAGGGAGCATTTGTCTGGTGTGAGGTTTGTATACAGTATACAGGGTAAGGCATTTAAAATGACATCTGTAAAGCATGAATACTTGATATCTTGTATGGGCTTTAGGAAAGGTTTCACAGGGTGAAATATGTTTGTTATGCATATCTAAGTAATCATGTTCAGAAATCATAAAGTGGTAAATATAGTGCAGGATGATGCTGTCACTTATATGTGATGAGGCTGTCTCTGCTGCGTAGGGGGTATTTTACTAGTCATCTGTATGATTAAATAGTTCTGAGCGAGTGTTTTAATATGAAGAAATTAGATTTACTATGTCCTTAGGAAATATAAGAGTTCATAAAGTCATGGGTAAAGTTCCATCATGCATTGAAAGAGTCAAATAGGCTTATTAATGTGTATTCCCAAATCCATCTTTCCCTTTGGGATCTGTTCGCTTTCAGCACTGTTATTTTCAAATCCTGTGATTTGGTCTGTTGAAATTATTCCCTACTGGTATATTTGTTAATGTGTTGGTGATTTTGAAGCTTTGGAGATTCATTCATTTCCTGATTTGTTGTCCTGTTTCTCCAATGCAGTATCCCTCATTTACACACTTGTTATATATAATGTGGTACACCACATTTGAAGAACAGCAAATAAAACAGACCAGGATTTTTTATTCTTGTTCTTTGCTTGGTGGTGAGAGTGTCTCTGTTGTTAGGATGTGAGGGCAGGTTTTGTATCGCTTTTGGCTGCAGGGTAATGAGATTTTTTTGTGTGTGAGATATCCTAGTTTGCTTTTGATAAACATTTTTTTAAGATTTGGGGATTTCCTGTATGAGAGGAGTGGGTCTGAGTAAATTTCTTTTAGCTGCCTGTCCATTTGGAGAGTTGGATGCAACCAAGTCTCTGGCAATTTATCTTAAAATATCTAATTATGGGTTATAAGTTATGATAAGAAGAAGTACCCTCCTATTCTCCAGTGCTGGCCTGCTATATTGCAAGAGTTTGTCCCTTGGTATTATGGTAGCTATGTGAACTTATTTTCTCTTGTTAAGTGTATCCAGTCCACGGATCATCCATTACTTATGGGATATTCTCCTTCCCAACAGGAAGTTGCAAGAGGATCACCCACAGCAGAGCTGCTATATAGCTCCTCCCCTAACTGCCATATCCAGTCATTCTCTTGCAACCCTCAACAAAGATGGAGGTCGTAAGAGGAGAGTGGTGTTTTATACTTAGTTTATTTCTTAAATCAAAAGTTTGTTATTTTTAAATGGTACCGGAGTGTGCTGTTTATCTCAAGCAGTATTTAGAAGGAGAATCTGCCTGCATTTTCTATGATCTTAGCATAAGAACATGGCTGTTCTCACATATTCTGAGGAGTGAGGTAACTTCAGAGAGGGAATGGCGTGCAGGTTTTCCTGCAATAAGGTATGTGCAGTTAATATTTTTCTAGGGATGGAATTTGCTAGAAAATGCAGCTTATACCGGATTAATGTAAGTAAAGCCTTAAATGCAGTGATAGCTACTGGTATCAGGCTTATTAATAGAGATACATACTCTTATAAAAATGTAATATAAAACGTTTGCTGGCATGTTAATCGTTTTTATATATGTTTGGTGACAAAACTTATTGGGGCCTAGTTTTTTCCACATGGCTGGTTTGATTTCTGCCTAGAGACAGTTTCCTGAAGCTTTCCACTGTTGCAATATGAGTGGGAAGGGCCTATTTTAGTGCTTTTCTGTGCAGATAAAAATACTGACAGAGACATTCAGCTTCCCTCTGCATGATACAGGACATCTCTGAAGGGCTCAAAAGGCTTCAAAGTCGTGTTTGAGGAGGGTAACAATCACAGTAGACTGTGGCAGTTGTTTTGACTGTTTAAAAAACGTTTTTGTCATTTATTATTCTGTTTTTGTTATTAAGGGGTTAATCATCCATTTGCAAGTGGGTGCAATGCTCTGCTGACTTGTTACATACACTGTAGTAGTGTAACTGCCTTTTTTCACTGTTATTTCAAATTTTGTCAAAATTTGTTTCTCTTAAAGGCACAGTAACGTTTTTTATATTGCTTGTTAACTTGCTTTAAAGTGTTTTCCAAGCTTGCTAGTCTCATTGCTAGTCTGTACAAACATGTCTGAAACAGAGGATACTTGTTCATTATGTTTAAAAGCCATGGTGGAGCCCCATAGGAGAATGTGTACTAAATGTATTGATTTCACCTTAAACAGTAAAGATCAGTCTTTATCTATAAAAGAATTGTCACCAGAGGGGTCTGTCGAGGGGGAAGTTATGCCGACTAACTCTTCCCACGTGTCGGACCCTTCGCCTCCCGCTCAAGGGACGCACGCTAATATGGCGCCAAGTACATCAGGGACGCCCATAGCGATTACTTTGCAGGACATGGCTGCAATCATGAATAATACCCTGTCAGAGGTATTATCCAGATTGCCTGAATTGAGAGGCAAGCGCGATAGCTCTGGGGTTAGACGAGATACAGAGCGCGTAGATGCTGTAAGAGCCATGTCTGATACTGCGTCACAATATGCAGAACCTGAGGACGGAGAGCTTCAGTCTGTGGGTGACGTCTCTGATTCGGGGAGACCTGATTCAGAGATTTCTAATTTTAAATTTAAGGTTGAGAACCTCCGTGTATTGCTTGGTTGAGGACAGTTGTGCTTTTTCAGATCCAATGGATAAAAAATTAGAGGGTTACCTTAAGAAAATGTTTATTCAACAAGGTTTTATTTTACAGCCCCTTGCATGCATTGCGCCTGTCACTGCTGCGGCGGCATTCTGGTTTGAGGCCCTGGAAGAGGCCATCCATACAGCTCCTTTGACTGAAATTGTTGACAAGCTTAGAACTCTTAAGCTAGCTAACTCATTTGTTTCTGATGCCATTGTTCATTTGACTAAACTAACGGCTAAGAATTCCGGATTCGCCATCCAGGCGCGTAGGGCGCTATGGCTCAAATCCTGGTCAGCTGATGTGACTTCAAAGTCTAAATTACTCAACATTCCTTTCAAGGGGCAGACCTTATTCGGGCCTGGTTTGAAAGAAATTATTGCTGACATTACTGGAGGTAAGGGTCATACCCTTCCTCAGGACAGGGCCAAATCAAAGGCCAAACAGTCTAATTTTTGTGCCTTTCGAAATTCCAAGGCAGGTGCAGCATCAACTTCCTCCGCTTCAAGACAAGAGGGAACTTTTGCTCAATCTAAGCAGGCCTGGAAACCTAACCAGTCCTGGAACAAAGGCAAGCAGGCCAGAAAGCCTGCTGCCTCTAAGACAGCATGAAGGAACGGCCCCCTATCCGGCGACGGATCTAGTAGGGGGCAGACTTTTTCTCTTCGCCCAGGCATGGGCAAGAGATGTTCAGGATCCCTGGGCGTTGGAGATCATATCTCAGGGATATCTTCTGGACTTCAAAGCTTCCCCTCCACAAGGGAGATTTAATCTTTCAAGGTTATCTACAAATCAGATAAATAAAGAGGCATTCCTACGCTGTGTGCAAGACCTCCTAGTAATGGGAGTGATCCATCCAGTTCCGCGGACGGAACAAGGACAGGGTTTTTATTCAAATCTGTTTGTGGTTCCCAAAAAAGAGGGAACCTTCAGACCAATTTTGGATCTAAAGATCTTAAACAAATTCCTCAGAGTTCCATCTTTCAAAATGGAAACTATTTGGACCATCCTACCCATGATCCAAGAGGGTCAGTACATGACCACAGTGGACTTAAAGGATGCCTACCTTCACATACCGATTCACAAAGATCATCATCGGTACCCAAGGTTTGCCTTTCTAGACAGGCATTACCAATTTGTAGCTCTTCCCTTCGGGTTGGCTACAGCCCAGAGAATCTTTACGAAGGTTCTGGGCTCACTTCTGGCGGTTCTAAGACCGCGAGGCATAGCGGTGGCTCCGTATCTAGACGACATCCTGATACAGGCGTCAAGCTTTCAAATTGCCAAGTCTCATACAGAGATAGTTCTGGCATTTCTGAGATCGCACGGGTGAAAAGTGAACGAGGAAAAGAGTTCTCTATCCCCACTCACAAGAGTCTCCTTCTTAGGGACTCTTATAGATTCTGTAGAGATGAAAATTTACCTGACGGAGTCCAGGTTATCAAAGCTTCTAAATGCTTGCCGTATTCTTCATTCCATTCCGCGCCCTTCGGTGGCTCAGTGTATGGAGGTGATCGGCTTAATGGTAGCGGCAATGGACATAGTGCCATTTGCGCGCCTACATCTCAGACCGCTGCAATTATGCATGCTAAGTCAGTGGAATGGGGATTACACAGATTTGTCCCCTCTGCTAAATCTGGATCAAGAGACCAGAGATTCTCTTCTCTGGTGGTTGTCTCGGGTCCACCTGTCCGAGGGTATGACCTTTCGCAGGCCAGATTGGACAATTGTAACAACAGATGCCAGCCTTCTAGGTTGGGGTGCAGTCTGGAACTCCCTGAAGGCACAGGGATCGTGGACTCAGGAGGAGAAACTCCTTCCGATAAATATTCTGGAGTTAAGAGCAATATTCAATGCTCTTCTGGCTTGGCCTCAGTTAGCAACACTGAGGTTCATCAGATTTCAGTCGGACAATATCACGACTGTGGCTTACATCAACAATCAAGGGGGAACTAGGAGTTCCCTAGCGATGTTAGAAGTCTCAGAAATAATTCGCTGGGCAGAGACTCACTCTTGCCACCTGTCAGCAATCCATATCCCAGGCGTGGAGAACTGGGAGGCGGATTTTCTAAGTCGTCAGACTTTTCACCCGGGGGAGTGGGAACTCCATCCGGAGGTGTTTGCTCAATTGATTCATCGTTGGGGCAAACCAGAGTTGGATCTCATGGCGTCTCGCCAGAACGCCAAGCTTCCTTGTTACGGATCCAGGTCCAGGGACCCAGAAGCGACGCTGATAGATGCTCTAGCAGCGCCTTGGTTCTTCAACCTGGCTTATGTGTTTCCACCGTTTCCTCTGCTCCCTCGACTGATTGCCAAAATCAAACAGGAGAGAGCATCGGTGATTCTCATAGCGCCTGCGTGGCCACGCAGGACCTGGTATGCAGACCTAGTGGACATGTCATCCTTTCCACCATGGACTCTGCCTCTAAGACAGGACCTTCTAATACAAGGTCCTTTCAATCATCCAAATCTAATTTCTCTGAGACTGACTGCATGGAGATTGAACGCTTGATTCTATCAAAGCGTGGCTTCTCCGAGTCAGTCATTGATATCTTAATACAGGCACGAAAGCCTGTTACCAGGAAAATCTATCACAAGATATGGCGTACATATCTTTACTGGTGTGAATCCAAGAATTACTCATGGAGTAAGGTTAGGATTCCTAGGATATTGTCCTTTCTCCAAGAGGGTTTGGACAAAGGATTATCAGCTAGTTCCTTAAAGGGACAGATTTCTGCTCTGTCTATTCTTTTGCACAAGCGTCTGGCAGAAGTTCCAGACGTCCAGGCATTTTGTCAGGCTTTGGTTAGAATTAAGCCTGTGTTTAAACCTGTTGCTCCCCCATGGAGCTTAAACTTGGTTCTTAAAGTTCTTCAAGGAGTTCCATTTGAACCCCTTCATTCCATGGATATTAAGCTTTTATCTTGGAAAGTTCTGTTTTTGATGGCTATTTCCTCGGCTCGGAGAGTCTCTGAGCTATCTGCCTTACAATGTGATTCTCCTTATCTGATTTTTCATGCAGATAAGGTAGTTCTGCGTAACAAACCTGGGTTTTTACCTAAGGTGGTTTCTAACAAGAATATCAATCAAGAGATTGTTGTTCCATCATTGTGTCCTAATCCTTCTTCAAAGAAGGAACGTCTTTTACATAATCTGGACGTAGTCCGTGCCTTGAAGTTTTACTTACAAGCTACTAAAGATTTTCGTCAAACATCTTCCCTGTTTGTCGTTTATTCTGGACAGAGGAGAGGTCAAAAAGCTTCGGCAACCTCTCTTTCCTTTTGGCTTCGGAGTATTATACGCCTAGCCTATGAGACTGCTGGACAGCAGCCCCCTGAAAGAATTACAGCTCATTCTACTAGAGCTGTGGCTTCCACCTGGGCCTTTAAAAATGAGGCCTCTGTTGAACAGATTTGCAAGGCCGCGACATGGTCTTCGCTTCACCCTTTTTCAAAATTTTACAAATTTGATACTTTTGCTTCTTCGGAGGCTGTTTTTGGGAGAAAGGTTCTTCAGGCAGTGGTTCCTTCCGCTTAATCCCTGCCTTGTCTCTCCCATCATCCGTGTACTTTAGCTTTGGTATTGGTATCCCATAAGTAATGGATGATCCGTGGACTGGATACACTTAACAAGAGAAAACATAATTTATGCTTACCTGATAAATTTATTTCTCTTGTAGTGTATCCAGTCCACGGCCCGCCCTGTCATTTTAAGGCAGGTCTAAAATTTAATTAAACTCCAGTCACCACTGCACCCTATGGTTTCTGCTTTCTTTGTTTGTTTCGGTCGAATGACTGGATATGGCAGTTAGGGGAGGAGCTATATAGCAGCTCTGCTGTGGGTGATCCTCTTGCATCTTCCTGTTGGGAAGGAGAATATCCCATAAGTAATGGATGATCCGTGGACTGGATACACTACAAGAGAAATAAATTTATCAGGTAAGCATAAATTATGTTTTTCTATTATCCTTGGGTGGTAGTCTTGGTTCCCTGTTAGTTTTGTTTGAGCAGATACTGATGTTCCTTATGACTTAGCTGTACATTATGGAGTGTATGGTGTGTTTTGGATGAAAACTGTCATATTTAATATATGAGAGACAGTCTGTGGGTTTGTGATAGATGGAAGTAGGCATGGTATTGTTATTGTTGTAAATGGTTGTCTAGAATGTTAGCTTTACCAGGTATCACCTGTATATATCGCTTTTATTATTTTCTTATTAAAGGATTTTTATTTATTTCCCTGTACTGTTCATAAATTATACTAACAACAAAATGGTGTTAGATCTACTGCTTATAAATGCTATTTATTTACAAACAAAATTACTTTAATGTCCCTTAAAGCCAGGGTTGGTAGGTCATGCAGCAGATCTCATATCGTTTATATAGCTGGAATAAAGTGGTGCAGGGAGAATACATCTAGCTTGTTTTTTGATGTTATAATGTAGCTGATTAGTAGGGCAGAAAAAGGCATGGATTTGGTATGGTCTCTCATGTGAGCATATCTAACATATCTGAAGGGTTGAAGGGTCCATAAGTTTAGTCTGGGGTCTAATGTAGGCATATAGCTTGCATTTGGTTTTGTAAAGTTTGGTTGTTAAATTAAATATGTTTAGTCAAGCTGCTAAGTCATTTTACACACCCCTGTGCTGAGCTGTTCTTAGGCTTTTAGAAGCTGCACACATTAAAAGGGACATAATATTCATATGCTAAATCACTTGAAAGTTATGCAGCCTAACTGTAAAAAGCTGACATGAAAATATCACCTGAACATCTCTATGTAAAAAAGGAAAGATATATTACCTCCAAATTTCTTCAGCTCACACTAGTAAGCGATCTGTGAACAGTTAAAGGGACATTATACACTCATTTTTTCTTTGCATAAATGTTTTGTAGATGATCTATTTATATAGCCCATAAAGTTTTTTTTTTTTTTAAATAAATGTATAGTTTTGCTTATTTTTTAAATAACATTGCTCTGATTTTCAGACTCCTAACCAAGCCCCAAAGCTTTATGTGAATACCTTCGGCTACCTTCTCCAGCTTGCTCCTGTTTGTGTAAAGGGTCTTTTCATATGCAAAAGAAGGAGGAGGGGGGAGTGTCTTATTTGCCACTTGCAGTGGGCTTTCCAGCTACCTTTTCAACAGAGCCAAACTGAGAGCTTCTAAGTAAGTTTTTAAACAGTTTTATACTGGATTTTTATATCAGTATCTGTGCATATTATTCTTTATAGTAGTGTCTATTACATGCAGTTATATGAAAATGAGTGTATACTGTCCCTTTAAACTTAAACTGCTGTCCAGTTGCAAGTTAAAAGAAAAAAAAAAAACAATAGCCAATCAACATCAACATTGCTGAGTTCACGCTTTGCTTTGATCTCATGAGATTTCACTGAAATCTTGTGAGATTTTATAATAAACTTCCTTAAACTGGTGGTAAATCCGAACGTTTAACAAACACTTCGATTTATCATCACTAAAAATCAAGTGGAGGTTCTGTGATCATATATGGAAAAAAGGTTGCTAAACTCGCCCTTTCTGTGTCGATGTACATAGCTAAACTCAGCAGCTAGAGCTACCCATGGCACATTCGTCTCCTTCAATGAGGTGACATTTGCACCTCTAAACCAATAGCTGTGCGTGTCAACTGACAGTGTTCTATATGCATGCACGACTATTGGTTTAGAGGTGCAAGCTTCACCTCATTGGTAGAAGACTGATGTGCCATGGGTGGCCGGAGCTGGTATCATTGAGGCAAGGCGGCTTATTATCCCTTCGGAATGCCGACCTCACAGAGCACAAGAAAGCCTGTGGCCACTACAGGCAGCCAGGCAAGGGGCGCTCCACACTGTCGCTATCTCTCTAATCACTGACACTCTGCACAGTACAAACAGAAACTTTCGGGTTCTTACATCATCAAAACAAATGTCACATGACTGTATCACAGGAGCGTACACCCTGATGGAAGTCAGCTAATGGGACCCCCCCCCACACTCTTTAATACAAAGTGCACATGCGTTGTGCTGACGATCCAGTCATGAATATTAAAATGACATGGGTGCAGCTGCTTCACTATTGGTTGGGACGTTACATTATTTTAAATAAACACTGCCTACTTTTATGTAAATCGTATTATGAGATTTTAAAAGTTATTTATAATGTGATTAGATGCTTTGTTTACAATAAAAAGTAAATTTATTTTATTATGTATATGCTGTAAATTCTAATACTGTCTTTTATTTCAGTACCATTGGGCCAAGTTTTCAAAATCTTTAAATAACAATGTCAAGACCATTACAAAAGAGTAAATATGCTAAGTAAATTACTGCCATCTACTGGGGAATAAATGCATTACATTTTAACACTCCATTTATTTATCTTGCTTCGTAGACTTATAGAATAATAAGGAAATGTGGAATGGAAAATCTTTAAAAAGCTAGGAAATTGCAGCTATGCTTGATGCCATGTTGTCCAATTTATTGACCCATGTTGTCTTTCTTTTCAGTACTGGAACTATTCTCTAATCTGTAACTAAGAAAAACAGTTAAGGCAGGCTTATTTATATATAAATACCCCCTGCTTTTTTATCATTCTATCTCTCTGCATATAAGACAAACATGCACATGCAGACAAACACGCTAAGGGCTAGATTAAGCTTTTTGAGCTTGTCGGGTTGCACTTATATTATGAGTTGAAAATAAACTGTTTACGTTCTCGTGCTAACCCGATGAGTGTAAAAAGCCGAACTTAGAATATCGTGTGCGCGGTCACGTATTCCCCCATAGAAGTCTCCTATTCACCTGCAAACCCGTTTGCATATTCTCATGTGTGCTAATCCGACATGAAAATATGAATATTTCACATGCCATTGATCTTCACATAAAAGATTATGTTCTATTTATTCATAAATACATATTTATATATACTAGTGGTTCCAATCTTCCTTTGGTCCAAGAGGGTCAGTTCATGGTGACCATAGACCTGGAGGACGTGTATGTTCAAGTTCCTGAGTTTTTGCCTTTCTGTCAAACTCTTTGAGTTGGTGGCTCTTCCCTTTGGCCTTGCCATAGCTCTCGGAAGGGGGCTATATTGCCAGTGTTCAGGTTTCAGGGAATTGCTGCGGTGCCCTTCCTTGACATCATAGGGTTCAGGCACTATCTTTTTAACAAGCAAACTCTCATACAGAGATCTTGTTGTTTTTCTTCATTTCACGGATGGAAGTGAATCTGAAGATAAGTTCTCTTGTTCCAGCTACAGGAGTAGTTTCTTAGGGACCATATTAGTTTCCCTATCTCTGAAAATATTTTTGATAGCGGTCAGAAATTAGAGGATTCTTTTTTATTGCCTCTTTTGGCACTCTACTGTTTGGCCCTTTAGTGGCTCTATGTATGGAGGTAATTGGTCTGATGATTGCTTCATTGGACATCATCCCTTAGCTCAATGCCATCTGAGAATCAGCTGTTATGCAGGTTCAGATAGTGGACCAGGGGCCTTTGTGGCTCTGTCTCGGAGGATAGATCTAGATCTGTCGACATGAGATTTTTCTCTATGAATCAGAGAGGGGAATTAGTGGTTGAGCGCTCGCTTAATTTGCGAGAGGTAGCGGGATAATTGCCACATTCTCCAGAATCTTTTGGTTTTCTCAGGAACATCTGTATCGGGGCACATGCTTCCGGAGACCTACCTGAGTAATAGTGACTATGGTCGCTAGCCTGTTGGGTTGGTGACTATGGATTTGGGAGGAGTCTGCTCTCCCCATAACCGTCTTGGAGTGGAGAGCGATCTACAATGCTCTGATGGCTTGGCCTCAGTTGTCTTAACCGGTTTTTCAGGTTCTAGTTGAACAATTTCATTTTAGTGGTTTTCATTAACCACCTAGGAATAAACTGGAGTTCCTTTGCCATGATAAGCGTGGATTGTTCGGTGGGCATTTTAGGAGTGAATACCGGGAGCGGACTTCTTGAGCAGTCAGATTTTTCATCCTGGGGAGTGCGCGCTTCTCCCGGAGGTGTTCTCCAGGTTATCCCTCAAATGGGGGGTTCTGGAGTTGGAGAAGGCAGTATGCCAAGTTTCCAAGTAAAGGTCAAGGGATCAGCAGTCTGCTCTGTTACATACCCTGGCGGTTCCTTGGGATTTCAGTCTAACATCCCTGTTCCTCAGTTTGCTCTCCTCCCTCGAGTCATTGCTCTTATCAAATGGGAGTGAGCATCGATATATTTAATATTTCCTGCATAGTCTCGCAGGATATGGTAGGCAGACCTAGTGGAGATGTATTTCTTACACCTTGGTGGTCGTTCCTGAGGAAGGACCTTCTAATTCAGGGTCCACTCTTTTATCCAATTCTCTGAGGCTTTCTGCTTGGAGATTGTATGCTTAGTTCTGTCTAAGCGTGGGTTTTCTGATTTGGTCATTGCCTGTTACTGGTAACTTTTGCCATAAGGTATGACGTAAAGTCCATGATTGGTGTGAATCTCTGGACTACTCTTGGAAGTAGGGTCAGGATTCCTAGGGGTTTTGTCCCTTCTCCGGGAAGGACTAGAGGATGGCTGATTAGTCAGTTCTCTGAAGTTCAGATTTCTGCGTTATCTTTTTTTTTAATTTTTTTTTTTTATTGAGGTTAAATTTCAGGCATACAAAAAGTGTACATTGATCAAACAAAACAAGTAGAATATCTGGTTACTGTACAACTGAAATATGTTGAGTACTTTACGGTAACTAATCTAGAGATGGTATAATTCTGAAAACATTCTAAATTGCCTATAAAAGGTAACAAAAAAAAGATATACAGTACTCAGTATTTGTAATAGCTGCCAAACTTCTTATAAGCCTTCTAGAAAAAAAAAGATGCAGAGGCCAGTTTTGGACCTCAAATATTATAGGGGGTAGTAACTGTACCAGAAGGTATCTTAAAGTGTAGAGACCACTCATGGGTCTCTTCATATAAACCTCAGTTTTATATTTTCTTATTAGAGTTAAATAGCTTCTATGAGGTAAATATAGCTAGGGCTCTGCCAGTTGTGTGACCCAAGTAGGAGATTTACAGCAGTTATAGTTTTAGAAGGAGGGGGGGGGGGCTGCGTCCAGATCTCAAGACTGTAATTAGGGTTACACATATAAGATAAGGGGTAGCCTTGTTAATGAAGAGAAAGAGCGGTATATTTGGTATCTACTTGGGAACTTTTAGGAATAATGTAGTAAGATATTAGTAGTAAGTTAAACAGGTATTATGAATTATAACATGACCAGCTATGGAGACAGATAAACGCTAATATGTGCCTTTAAATATAGTTTTATCTAGATCAAGATGTTAGCATTGGCAGTTATATATATGCTAGAGCATTAGTGGGGTCTAATAAATATAGGTACTTAAATTAAGAGGGAGTTGCCCCGCCGTCTCGGCCGCTGACAGCAGGACGCCATCCCAGATTGATCAGCTGGACCACTAGGAAAATAAATAAAGATACATAGCTTAATAGTTTTGAGATATTTCAGATTATAGTTGGGGAAGTGAATTTATATGCCTACAATCAACATAATGGGTGGGAAATAGATATATAAATAAGAAGCTGTATGAAGCAATGGTTTGACTAAATATATGGCAGGGAGCAATAATAGGGTCCCATGTAATACAGAGGACTATAAAATTTAGACCAAACAGTGTATCAGAGAAAGTTTAGTTCTAAATAACTACATGATCTCATAATGGACATGTAAAAATTGCTATTGAACATTGTACTAACCCAAGGCAACAAGGTAAGTGTTCTAACATTAACGAGCCTCAGTAATGAGCACTATAATTAATTAAAAGCTGCTAAGCTGGGAAAAGTAAGCTTAATTGAGTCAAGCTACATGTACCCCTAATACCAACACCCCAACAGACCCCCTATCATCGGGGCATCAGCCTATAGCACATAGTAATAACTCTAACACAATGGGGGGTAGTTATCAAGCCGTCTACTTTTCTGGCTTCGCCGGCCCAATACGCCCGCCTAAGCTCGCCTACCTTCGCCGCCGCAGACCTGAAAAAATACGCCTAAGTTATCAAATAAAGCTGTCAAAAAGCCGCGGGGCGATGAGCAGCGGACTGTGAGAGTTATCACTCATCCGATCTCGCTGCTCTTCGGCTTTTTCCCAGCTTTATTGCTAGCCTGTCACTAAGCACCCACACTAAACTACACTGTTCTATCCCTATACTGGCGCCCCCGGAGCCTCCCGCAACTCAATAAAGTTACTAACCCCTAAACCGCCGCTCCTAGACCCTGCCGCAACTCTGATAAATGTATTAACCCCTAAACCGCCGCTCCCGGACACCGCTGCCACCTACATTATACCTAGTAACCCCTATCCTGCCCCCCCTATACCGTCGCCTTCTATAATAAATTTATTAACCCCTATCCTGCTGATCCCGCACCTAAATAAATAGTTTAACCCCTAAACCGCCGCTCCCTGAACCCGCCGCAACCTATATTAAACCTATTAACCCCTATCCTGCCCCCCACTACGCCGCCGCCACTGTAATAAAATTATTAACCCCTAAACCTAAGTCTAACCCTAACTTAAATATTAATTAAATAAATCTAAATAATATTTTTATTATTAACTAAATTAATCCTATTCAAAACTAAATACTTACCTATAAAATAAACCCTAATATAGCTACAATATAAATAATAATTATATTCTAGCTATCTTAGGATTTATTTTTATTTTACAGGTACCTTTCAATTTATTTTAACTAGGTACAATAGCTATTAAATAGTTATTAACTATTTAATAGCTTACCTAGCTAAAATAAACTGAAATTTACCTGTAAAATAAATCCTAACCTAAGTTACAATTACACCTAACACTACACTATACTTTAATAAATTATTCCTATTTAAAACTAAATACTTACCTGTAAAATAAACCCTAATATAGCTACAATATAATTAATAATTATATTGTAGCTATCTTAGGATTTATATTTATTTTACAGGTAACTTTGTATTTATTTTAGCTAGTTAGAATAGTTATTAAATAGTTATTAACTATTTAATAACTACCTAGCTAAAAGAAATACAAAATTACCTGTAAAATAAATCCTAACCTAAGTTACAATTAAACCTAACACTACACTATCATTACATTAATTATATAAATTTAACTACAAATAACTACAATTAAATACAATTACATAAACTAACTAAAGTACAAAAAATAAAAAAAGCTAAGTTACAAAAAAAAAAAAAATAAGTTACAAACATTTTAAAAATATTACAACAATTTTAAGCTACTTACACCTAATCTAAGCCCCCTAATAAAATAACAAACCCCCCAAAATAAAAAAATGCCCTACCCTATTCTAAATTAAATAAAGTTCAAAGCTCTTTTACCTTACCAGCCCTTAAAAGGGCCATTTGTGGGGGCATGCCCCAAAAAGTACAGCTCTTTTTTGCCTGTAAAAGAAAAATACAACCCCCCCCCAACATTAAAACCCACCACCCACATACCCCTAATCTAACCCAAACCCCCCTTACAAAAACCTAACACTAATCCCCTGAAGATCATCCTACTTTGAGTCGTCTTCACTCAGCCGAGCAGCGAATGAACCGAAGTGGACATCCGGAGCGGAAGAAGTTAATCCTCCAAGCGGCGCTGAAGAAATCTTCCATCCGATGAAGTCATCATCCAGGCGGTGCTGAAGAAAAGTCTTCGATCTTCGGGTATGTGGGTGGTGGGTTTTAATGTTGGGGGGGTTGTATTTTTCTTTTACAGGCAAGAGAGCTGTACTTTTTGGGGCATGCCCCCACAAATGGCCCTTTTAAGGGCTGGTAAGGTAAAAGAGCTTTGAACTTTATTTAATTTAGAATAGGGTAGGGCATTTTTTTATTTGGGGGGGGGGGGTTTATTTTATTAGGGGGCTTAGATTAGGTGTAAGTAGCTTAAAATTGTTGTAATATTTTTAAAATGTTTGTAACTTATTTTTTTATTTTTTGTAACTTAGCTTTTTTTATTTTTTGTACTTTAGTTAGTTTATGTAATTGTATTTAACTGTAGTTATTTGTAGGTAGTTTATTTAATTAATTTAATGATAGTGTAGTATTAGGTTTAATTGTAACTTAGGTTAGGATTTATTTTACAGGTAATTTTGTATTTCTTTTAACTAGGTAGTTATTAAATAGTTAATAACTATTTAATAACTATTCTAACTAGCTAAAATAAATACAAAGTTACCTGTAAAATAAATATAAATCCTAAGATAGCTACAATATAATTATTAATTATATTGTAGCTATATTAGGGTTTATTTTACAGGTAAGTATTTAGTTTTAAATAGGAATAATTTATTAAAGTATAGTGTAGTGTTAGGTGTAATTGTAACTTAGGCTAGGATTTATTTTACAGGTAAATTTCAGTTTATTTTAGCTAGGTAAGCTATTAAATAGTTAATAACTATTTAATAGCTATTGTACCTAGTTAAAATAAATTGAAAGGTACCTGTAAAATAAAAATAAATCCTAAGATAGCTAGAATATAATTATTATTTATATTGTAGCTATATTAGGGTTTATTTTAAAGGTAAGTATTTAGTTTTAAATAGGATTAATTTAGTTAATAATAAAAATATTATTTAGATTTATTTAATTAATATTTAAGTTAGGGGGGCGTTAGGGTTAGTGTTGGACTTAGGTTTAGGGGTTAATAATTTTATTACAGTGGCGGCGGCGTAGTGGGGGGCAGGATAGGGGTTAATAAATTTATTATAGGTGGCGACTGTGTAGGGGGGGCAGATTAGGGCTTAATAAATTTATTATAGGTGGCGACGGTGTAGGGGGGGGCAGGATAGGGGTTAATACATTTAATATAGGTTGCGGCGGGTTCAGGGAGCGGCGGTTTAGGGGTTAATACATTTATTATAGTTGTGGTGGGCTCCGGGAGCGGCGGTTTAGGGGTTAATATGTATAGAGTAGCTTGCGGTGGGCTCTGGGAGCGGCGGTTTAGGGGTTAATATGTATAGAGTAGCTTGCGGTGGGCTCCGGGAGCGGCGGTTTAGGGGGTAATAACTTTATTTAGTTGCGGCGGTGTAGGGGGGGGACAGATTAGTGGTGTTTAGACTGGGGGTACATGTTAGGGTGTTAGGTGCAGACAGCTCCCATAGAAATCAATGGGATGTCTGTCAGCAGCGAACTTGTACTTTCGCTATAGTCAGACTCCCATTGATTCCTATGGGATCCGCCGCCTCCAGGGGTGGCGATTTGAAAACCAGGTACGCTGGGCCGTAAAAGTGCCGAGCGTACCTGCTAGTCATTTGATAACTAGCAAAAGTAGTGAGAATGTGCCGCACTTGTGTGCGGAACATCTGGAGTGACGTAAGAATCGATCTGTGTTGGACTGAGTCCGGCGGATCGAAGCTTACGTCACAAAATTCTACTTTTGCCGGTCTCGAGCCTTTGATAACTAAGGAGAATCAGCCTCGCCACAAATACGCTGCGGAATTCCAGCGTATTTGAGGTTGACGGCTTGATAACTAGGCCCCAATATATACACTCTCAGCAAATCTTATATAGAGAATTACAGCCTTAGCTGAAATGACAAATGCTCAGATGGTGATAGGCTAAAAATATATAACTAGTGATCATATGCTAAATCTAATATAGGCTACGGAACATTAAACTTGGGAGAGAATTAACCGGTTGTAAACAGTGTGGGACACTAAATTCCTATACATCTATAAAAGTTGCGAGGAGTAGCTATAGTATATTCAGAGTCAGCAGATACACATGCCTGAGATTAAGTGTGAGAGATTAAATAGAGCAACCATAAAAGTTAGTGGCCAAACATTTAAAGGGACATAATACTCATATGCTAAATCACTTGAAACTAATGCAGTATAACTGTAAAAAGCTGACAGGAAAATATCACCTGAGCATCTCTATGTAAAAAAGGAAGATATTTCTCTTGTAAGGTGTATCCAGTCCAAGGATTCATCCATTACTTGTGAGATATTCTCCTTCCCAATAGGAAGCTGCAAGAGGATCACCCACAGCAGAGCTGTCTATATAGCTCCTCCCCTAACTGCCACTACCAGTCATTCTCTTGCAGCTCTCGACAAGAAAGGAAGTATCAAGAGAGATGTGGTGAATTAGTGTAGTTTATCTTCAATCAAAAGTTTGTTATTTTTAAACGGTACCAGCGTTGTACTGTTTTTACCTCAGGCAAAAATTAGAAGAAGAGTTTTGCCTGAGGTTTTTGATGATCTTAGCAGGTTGTAACTATGGTCCACTGCTGTTCTCACACATAACTGAAGAGTATGGGAAAACTTCAGCTGGGGGAACGGCCTGCAGAATTAACTGCTCCGAGGTATGTTCAGTTTTTTTTTTCTAGAGAGATGATAAGGTCTAGAAAATGCTGACAGTGCCTGATATATTTAAGGTAAGCCTGATTACAGTGATTTAACAAACGACTGGTATCATGCTTGCAGTAAAGGGTAATGTTCATGTTACTTGCTCTTATTACTTAGTATGTAAAACGTTTGCATGATATATAAAAAACGTTTTTTACTGAGAGTGATAAATCTTTATTTGGGGCCTAGTTTTCCACATGGCTGACTAGATTTCTCCTAGGAGTAGTTATTATGGCCCTTTCACTTTGAGTGCATGGTGGGAGGGGCCTATTTTTGCGCTCTAATTGCGCAGTAGTTTTTACATTCTGAGACATCCAGCTTCCCTGAAGGAGTCCCCTGACATATTGGACCTCTGTAAAGGGTTTTTGTGCCTACAAAAGTTGTTTTATGGGCAGGTAGGAGCCACAGTAGAACTGTGGCAGTTTGCTTGTGACTGTTATAACGTTTTTTCCATTTTTCTGCATCGTTTTTGAGCCTGAGGGGTTAATCATCCATTTGCAAGTGGGTGCAATGCTATTTTAGTCTATTATACACACTGTAAAAATTTCGTAGAGTTAACTGCTTTTTTTCACTGTTTTGCAGTTTTTGTGTTTGTTTTTTTCCCTTAGTACCGTTTTTTATATTCTGCTTTTTCACATTAATTAAAGTGTTTTCCAAGCTTGCTGGTCTCATTACTAGTCTGTTAAACATGTCTGACATAGAGGAAACTCCTTGTTCATTATGTTTACAGGGAGTGCAGAATCATTAGGCAAATGAGTATTTTGACCACATCATCCTCTTTATGCATGTTGTCTTACTCCAAGCTGTATAGGCTCGAAAGCCTACTACCAATTAAGCATATTAGGTGATGTGCATCTCTGTAATGAGAAGGGGTGTGGTCTAATGACATCAACACCCTATATCAGGTGTGCATAATTATTAGGCAACTTCCTTTCCTTTGGCAAAATGGGTCAAAAGAAGGACTTGACAGGCTCAGAAAAGTCAAAAATAGTGAGATATCTTGCAGAGGGATGCAGCACTCTTAAAATAGCAAAGCTTCTGAAGCGTGATCATCGAACAATCAAGCGTTTCATTCAAAATAGTCAACAGGGTCGCAAGAAGCGTGTGGAAAAACCAAGGCGCAAAATAACTGCCCATGAACTGAGAAAAGTCAAGCATGCAGCTGCCAAGATGCCACTTGCCACCAGTTTGGCCATATTTCAGAGCTGCAACATCACTGGAGTGCCCAAAAGCACAAGGTGTGCAATACTCAGAGACATGGCCAAGGTAAGAAAGGCTGAAAGACGACCACCACTGAACAAGACACACAAGCTGAAACGTCAAGACTGGGCCAAGAAATATCTCAAGACTGATTTTTCTAAGGTTTTATGGACTGATGAAATGAGAGTGAGTCTTGATGGGCCAGATGGATGGGCCCGTGGCTGGATTGGTAAAGGGCAGAGAGCTCCAGTCCGACTCAGACGCCAGCAAGGTGGAGGTGGAGTACTGGTTTGGGCTGGTATCATCAAAGATGAGCTTGTGGGGCCTTTTCGGGTTGAGGATGGAGTCAAGGTCAACTCCCAGTCCTACTGCCAGTTTCTGGAAGACACCTTCTCCAAGCAGTGGTACAGGAAGAAGTCTGCATCCTTCAAGAAAAACATGATTTTCATGCAGGACAATGCTCCATCACACGCGTCCAAGTACTCCACAGCGTGGCTGGCAAGAAAGGGTATAAAAGAAGAAAATCTAATGACATGGCCTCTTTGTTCACCTGATCTGAACCCCATTGAGAACCTGTGGTCCATCATCAAATGTGAGATTTACAAGGAGGGAAAACAGTACACCTCTCTGAACAGTGTCTGTGAGGCTGTGGTTGCTGCTGCACGCAATGTTGATGGTGAACAGATCAAAACACTGACAGAATCCATGGATGGCAGGCTTTTGAGTGTCCTTGCAAAGAAAGGTGGCTATATTGGTCACTGATTTGTTTTTGTTTTGTTTTTGAATGTCAGAAATGTATATTTGTGAATGTTGAGATGTTATATTGGTTTCACTGGTAAAAATAAATAATTGAAATGGGTATATATTTGTTTTTTGTTAAGTTGCCTAATAATTATGCACAGTAATATTCACCTGCACACACAGATATCCCCCTAAAATAGCTCTAACTAAAAACAAACTAAAAACTACTTCCAAAACTATTCAGCTTTGATATTAATGAGTTTTTTGGGTTCATTGAGAACATGGTTGTTGTTCAATAATAAAATTAATCCTCAAAAATACAACTTGCCTAATAATTCTGCACTCCCTGTAGAAGCCATTGTGGAACCTCCTCTTAGAATGTGTACCAAATGCACTGATTTTACCATACATTTTAAAGACCATATTCTGGCTTTAAAAGATTTATCACCAGAGGAAATTGACAAGGGGGCAGTTATGCCGACTAACTCTCCCCACGTGTCAGAGCCTATAACTCCCACTCAAGGGACGCCAAGTACATCTAGCGCGCCCATTGCGTATACTTTACAAGACATGGCGGCAGTTATGAATCATACCCTTACAGAGGTATTCTCCAAACTGCCAGGGTTACAAGGAAAGCGAGACAGCTCTGGGGCTAGAACAAATACAGAGCTCTCTGATGCTTTAGTAGCTATGTCTGATATACCCTCACAATGTGCAGAAGCCGAAGCAGGAGAGCTTCTATCTGTGGGTGATTTTTCTGACTCAGGGAAGACACTTCAACCTGATTCTGATATGTCTACATTTAAATTTAAGCTTGAACACCTCCGCGTGTTGCTCAGGGAGGTTTTAGCAACTCTGGATGACTGTGACGCCATTGTAGTCCCAGAGAAATTGTGTAAATTGGATAAATACTATGCAGTGCCTGTTTACACTGATGTTTTTCCAATACCTAAGAGGTTTTCAGAAATTATTACTAAGGAATGGGATAGACCAGGTGTACCGTTCTCTCCCCCTCCTGTTTTTAAAAAGATGTTTCCTATAGATGCCGCTACACAGGACTTGTGGCAAACGGTCCCTAAGGTGGAGGGAGCAGTCTCTACACTAGCGAAGCGTACAACTATCCCTGTTGAGGACAGTTGTGCTTTTCTAGATCCAATGGACAAAAAATTAGAGGGTTACCTTAAGAAAATTTTTATTCAACAAGGTTTTATTCTTCAGCCCCTTGCATGCATTGCCCCTGTCACTGCTGCTGCGGCATTCTGGTTTGAGTCTCTAGAAGAGGCTCTACAGGTAAAAACCCCATTGGATGATATCCTTAACAAGCTTAAAGCTCTTAAGCTAGCCAATTCATTTGTTTCTGACGCCGTTGTTCATTTAACCAAGCTAACGGCTAAAAACTCAGGTTTTGCTATTCAGGCGCGTAGGGCGCTATGGCTCAAATCCTGGTCAGCTGACGTTACTTCAAAGTCTAAGCTTCTCAACATTCCCTTCAAGGGGCAGACCCTATTCGGGCCTGGACTGAAGGAGATCATTTCTGATATTACTGGAGGAAAAGGTCACGCCCTTCCTCAGGATAGGTCCAATAAATTAAGGACCAAACAGACAAATTTTCGTTCCTTTCGAAACTTCAAGAGTGGCGTAGATTCAACTTCCTCTAATACAAAACAAGAGGGAAATTTTGCCCAGTCCAAGCCGGTCTGGAGACCTAACCAGGCTTGGAACAAAGGAAAGCAGGCCAAAAAACCTGCTGCTGCCTCTAAAACAGCATGAAGGGTCAGCCTCCGATCCGGAAACGGATCTAGTAGGGGGCAGACTTTCTCTCTTCGCCGAGGCTTGGGCAAGAGATGTCCAGGATCCCTGGGCGTTGGAAATTGTGTCCCAGGTATATCTTCTGGAGTTCAAAGCTTCTTCCCCAAAAGGGAGATTTCATCTCTCACAATTATCTGCAAACCAGATAAAGAGAGAGGCATTCTTACATTGTGTTCAAGACCTCCTAGTTATGGGAGTGATCCACCCAGTTCCAAAGGAGGAACAGGGGCAAGGCTTCTATTCAAATCTGTTTTTAGTTCCCGAGAAAGAGGGAACTTTCAGACCAATCTTAGATCTCAAGATCCTAAACAAATTTCTCAGGGTCCCATCCTTCAAGATGGAGACTATTCGAACCATCCTACCTATGATCCAGGAGGGTCAATATATGACTACCGTGGACTTAAAGGATGCTTATCTTCACATTCCAATACACAGAGATCATCATCGGTTTCTCAGGTTCGCCTTCCTAGGCAGGCATTACCAGTTTGTGGCTCTTCTATTTGGGTTAGCTACGGCACCAAGAATCTTTACGAAGGTTCTAGGGTCACTCCTAGCGGTCCTAAGGCCGCAGGATATAGCAGTAGCCCCTTACCTAGACGACATTCTGATACAGGCGTCGAATTTTCAAATCGCCAGGTTACATTCGAACATTGTTCTGGCATTCCTGAGGTCTCATGGGTGGAAAGTGAACGAAGAAAAGAGTTCTCTATCCCCTCTTACAAGAGTTTCCTTCACAGGAACTCTGACAGATTCTGTAGAAATGAAGATTTACCTGACAGAGGCCAGGTTGTCAAAACTTTTAAATTCCTGCCGTGTTCTTTATTCTACTTCTCGCCCTTCAGTGGCTCAGTGTATGGAAGTAATCTGCTTAATGGTAGCAGCAATGGACATAGTGCCGTTTGCCCGCCTACATCTCAGACCGCTGCAACTCTGCATGCTCAGTCAGTGGAATGGGGATTACACAGATTTGTCCCCTCTACTAAATCTGGATCAAGAGACCAGGGATTCTCTTCTCTGGTGGCTATCTCGGGTCCATCTGTCCAAGGGTATGACCTTCCGCAGGCCAGATTGGACAATAGTAACGACAGATGCCAGCCTTCTGGGCTGGGGTGCAGTCTGTAACTCCCTGAAGGCTCAGGGCTCGTGGACTCAGGAGGAGGCACTCCTTCCAATAATCATTCTGGAACTAAGAGCGATATTCAATGCTCTTCAGGCTTGGCCTCAGCTTGCTGCGGTCAGGTTCATCAGATTTCAGTCGGACAATATCACGACTGTAGCCTACATCAACCATCAAGGGGGAACAAGGAGTTCCCTAGCAATGTTGGAGGTTTCAAAGATAATTCTATGGGCAGAGGTTCACTCTTGCCATCTATCAGCTATCCATATCCCAGGAGTAGAGAACTGGGAGGCGGATTTTCTAAGACTATTTTCGTACCTCAGTTGCGCACTTGTATTTGCAGAGCAAGCAGCAAGTTCCAACTCCAGTGGGCCCTTGTGGAAGTGTTTGGGCCAAATCAAAGCTTTAACCCCATTTTTCCAATCCCTGAGGGCAGGTAGGCGCCACAGCAGGGCTGTGGCGAGGTGCAGGGGGTGTTTTTTTTCCAGATTTAGGCCTTACTAATTATCCGTTTTTTCACTGTAAAGGGTTAACTGTTCGTTTCCTTGTGGGGCAAACTTAGCTGCATATTTTGAATATTCATGCAAAAAATTGAAACGATTTGATCATTTTTAAGCTGTTTTGCAGAACGTGTATGCTTTTTTTCTCTTAAAGGCGTAGTACCGTTTTTTAAAGATTGTTATTTTTTCACTAAATAAAGTGTTTTCAAGCCTGTTTGTGTCATTACTAGCCTGTTTAACATGTCTGACATTGAGGAAAGCCAATGTTCAATGTGTTTGGAATGTGTCCCTCATGCACTGAAAGGGCAATTAATTTCAAAGAACATATTTTAGCTGATAAAAGTATGTTGCAGGATGATTCTCAGTCAGAAGGGAATCAGGTTATGCCATCTAATTCTCCCCAAGTGTCACAACCATTAACGCCCGCACAAGCGACACCAAGTACTTCTAGTGCGTCTAATTCTTTCACCCTGCAAGATATGGCCGCAGTTATGAATACTACCCTCACAGAGGTATTATCCAAGCTGCCTGGGTTGCAGGGGAAGCGCAGTAGTTCCGGTGTGAGAGTAAATGCTGAGCCCTGTGACGCTTTATTAGCCATCTCCGATGTACCTTCACAATGTTCTGAGGTGGGGGTGAGGGATTTGCTGTCTGAGGGAGAGATTTCTGATTCAGGAAAGATGTTACCTCAGACAGATTCAGATATGATGGCTTTTAAATTTAAGCTAGAGCACCTCCGCCTGTTACTTAGGGAGGTTTTAGCGACTCTGGATGATTGTGACCCTATTGTAGTTCCACCAGAGAAATTGTGTAAAATGGATAGATATCTAGAGGTTCCTACTTACACTAATCTTTTTCCGGTCCTAAGAGGATTTCGGGCATTGTTACAAAGGAGTGGGATAGACCAGGTATTTCCTTTTCTCCCCCTCCTACTTTTAAGAAAATGTTTCCCATATCAGACACCATTCGGGATTCGTGGCAGACGGTCCCTAAGGTTGAGGGAGCTATTTCTACTCTGGCTAAGCGTACAACTATACCTATTGAGGACAGTTGTGCTTTCAAAGATCCTATGGATAAAAAAATAGAGGGTCTTCTAAAGAAAATATTTATTCATCAGGGTTTTCTTCTGCAACCTATAGCGTGCATTGTTCCTGTAACTACTGCAGCTGCGTTTTGGTTCGAGGCTCTAGAGGAGGCTCTTCAGGTTGAGACCCCATTAGATGATATTCTGGATAGAATTAGGGCTCTTAAGCTAGCTAATTCTTTCATTACAGATGCCGCTTTTCAACTGGCTAAATTAGCTGCAAAGGATTCGGGTTTTGCCATTTTAGCACGTAGAGCGTTATGGCTTAAGTCCTGGTCTGCTGACGTCTCATCAAAATCTAAGCTTTTAGCCATCCCTTTCAAGGGTAAGACCCTTTTCGGGCCTCAACTGAAAGAGATCATTTCAGACATCACTGGAGGAAAAGGCCATGCCCTTCCTCAGGATAAGACAAATAAGATGAGGACCAAACAAAATAATTTTCGTTCCTTTCAAAACTTCAAAGGTGGTCCCTCTACCTCTTCCCCTGCTGCAAAGCAGGAGGGGAATTTTGCTCAATCCAAGTCAGTCTGGAGACCTAACCAAACTTGGAACAAGGGCAAACAGGTGAAGAAGCCCGCTGCTGCCACCAAGACAGCATGAAGGGGCAGCCCCCGATCCGGGACCGGATCTAGTAGGGGGCAGACTTTCTCTCTTTGCTCAGGCTTGGGCGAGAGACGTTCAGGACTCCGGGGCTTTAGAAATCATGACCCAGAGTTATCTTCTAAATTTCAAAGATTCTCCTCCAAGGGGAGATTCGATCTTTCTAGATTGTCTGTAAACCAGACAAAAAGAGATGCGTTCTTACGCTGTGTAGAAGACCTACATACCATGGGAGTAATCTGTCCAGTTCCAAAAACAGAACAGGGGCAGGGGTTTTACTCCAATCTGTTTGTGGTTCCCAAAAATGAGGGAACATTCAGAACAATTTTAGATCTCAAGATCCTAAACAAATTCCTCAGAGTCCCATCCTTCAAGATGGAGAACATTCAGACTATTTTACCAATGATCCAGGAGGGTTAATATATGACCACCGTGGATTTAAAGGATGCGTATCTACACATCCCTATCCACAAAGATCATCACCAGTTCTTCAGGTTCGCCTTTCTGGACAAGCATTACCAGTTTGTGGCTCTTCCCTTCGGGTTGGCCACAGCTCCCAGAATTTTCACAAAGGTCCTAGGTTCCCTTCTGGCAGTTCTAAGGCCGTGGGGCATAGCAGTGGCACCTTAGCTAGATGATATCTTAATTCAGGCGTCAACTTACCAACTAGCCAAATCTCACATGGACATCGTGTTGGCTTTTCTAAGATCTCACGGGTGGAAGGTGAACATAAAAAAGAGTTCACTTATGCCCCTCACAAGAGTTCCATTCCTGGGAACTCTGATAGATTCGGTAGACATGAAAATTTTTCTGACGGAGGTCAGGAAATCAAAGATTTTAACCACCTGCCAAGCTCTTCATTCCATTCCTCGGCCGTCTGTGGCTCAGTGTATGGAGGTAATCGGACTAATGGTAGCGGCAATGGACATAGTTCCGTTTGCTCGCTTGCATCTCAGACCACTGCAACTATGCATGCTCAATCAGTGGAATGGGGATTATGCATATTTATCTCCTCAGATAAATCTGGATCAAGAGACCAGAGACTCTCTTCTTTGGTGGTTGTCACAGGATCATCTGTCCCAGGGAATGTGTTTCCACAGGCTAGCATGGGTCATAGTGATGACGGACTCCAGCCTATTGGGCTGGGGTGCAGTCTGGAATTCACTGAAAGCACAGGGTAAGTGGACTCAGGAGGAGGCTCTCCTCCCGATTAATATTCTAGAACTGAGAGCGATATTCAATGCGCTTCAGCCGTGTCCTCAGCTGGCTTTGGCCAGATTCATAAGATTCCAGTCGGACAATATCACGACTGTAGCATATATCAATCATCAGGGGGGAACAAAGAGTTCTCTAGCGATGATAGAGGTTTCCAAAATAATTCGATGGGCAGAGGCTCACTCCTGCCATCTATCAGCAATCTATATCCCAGGAGTGGAGAACTGGGAAGCGGATTTTCTAAGTCGTCAGACTTTTCATCCGGGGGAGTGGGAACTTCATCTGGAGGTGTTTGCATAATTGATTCATCAATGGGGCACACCAGAATTGGATCTGATGGCATCTCGTCAGAATGCCAAACTTCCTTGTTACGGGTCCAGATCAAGTGATCCTCAAGCAGTACTGATAGATGCTCTAGCAGTACCTTGGTCGTTCAACCTAGCTTATGTGTTTCCACCATTTCCTCTCCTTCCTCGTCTGATTGCCAGAATCAAATAGGAGAGAGGTTCGGTGATTTTGATAGCACCTGCATGGCCACGCAGGACTTGGTATGTAGATCTGGTGGACATGTCTTCTCTACCACCGTTGACTCTGCCACTGAGACAGGACCTTCTCATTCAGGGTCCGTTACAACATCCAAATCTAGTTTCTCTTCGGCTGACTGCCTGGAGATTAAACGCTTGATTTTATCCAAGCGGGGATTCTCGGAGTCGGTCATAGATACCTTGATTCAGGCTCGAAAGCCTGTCACTAGGAAAATTTATCATAAGATATGGCGTAAATATCTTTATTGGTGCGAATCCAAAGGCTACTCATGGAGTAAGATCAGGATTCCTAGGATTTTGTCCTTTCTCCAAGAAGGATTGGAGAAGGGGTTATCAGCTAGTTCCTTAAAGGGACAGATATCTGCTTTGTCAATTTTACTGCACAAGCATCTGGCAGATGTTCCAGATGTTCAGTCGTTCTGTCAGGCTTTAGTTAGAATCAAGCCTGTGTTTAAACCTGTTGCTCCGCCATGGAGTTTGAATTTAGTTCTTAAAGTTCTTCAAGGGTTTCCGTTTGAACCTATGCATTCCATAGATATTAAGCTTCTATCTTGGAAAGTTCTGTTTTTAGTTGCTATCTCTTCGGCTCGAAGAGTTTCTGAACTATCTGCATTGCAATGCGACTCACCTTATCTTGTTTTTCATGCTGATAAGGTGGTTTTGCGTACCAAACCTGGATTCCTTCCTAAGGTTGTTACTAATAAGAATATTAATCAGGAAATTGTTGTTCCTTCCCTGTGTCCTAATCCTTCCTCTAAGAAGGAGCTTCTTCTGCACAATTTGGACGTGGTTCGTGCCTTGAAGTTTTACTTGCAAGCGACCAAACATTTCTGTCAAACTTCTTCTCTGTTTGTTGTCATGGAAATGGAAAACGTAGAGGTCAAAAAGCTACGGCTTCCTCTTTCTTTTTTGCTGAAAAGCATAATCCGTTTGGCATACGAGACTGCTGGACAGAATTACAGCTCACTCTATTAGAGCGGTGGCTTCCACATGGGCTTTTAAAAATGATGCTTCTGTTGAACAGATTTGTAAGGCTGCAACTTGGTCTTCACTTCATACCTTTTACAAATTTGATACTTTTGCTTCTTCTGAGGCTATTTTCAGGAGAAAAGTTCTTCAAGCAGTGGTGCCTTCTGTTTAGCCATCTGTCTTGTCCCTCCCGTTCATCCGTGTCCTGTAGCTTTGGTATTGTATCCCACAAGTAAAGGATGAATCCGTGGACTTGTATCTTATAGAATAAAAGTAAATTTATGCTTACTTGATAAATTAATTTCTTCTATGATACGACGAGTCCACGGCCCGCCCTGTCAATTTTAGACAGATTATATTTTTTTGATTCAAAACTTCAGTCACCTCTGCACCTTTTAGTTTCTCCTTTTTCTTCCTGTACCTTCGGTCGAATGACTGGGGGGTGGAGCTAAGGGAGGAGCTATATAGACAGCTCTGCTGTGGTGCTCTTTGCCACTTCCTGTTAGCAGGAAGATAATTTCCCACAAGTAAAGGATGAATCCGTGGACTCGTCGTATCATAGAAGAAATTAATTTATCAGGTAAGCATAAATTTACTTTTTAGTGTTTGCGATGCGGGAGGGCCTCGGTTTAGGGGTTAATAGGTAGTTTATGGGTGATAGTGTACTTTTTAGCACTTTAGTTATGACTTTTATGCTACAGCTTTATAGCGTAAAACTCATAACTACTGACTTTAGAAAGCGTTACGAATCTTGCGGGATAGGCTGTACCGCTCATTTTTGGGCCTCCCAGAAAAAGCTTGTAATATCGGCGCTATGGAAGTCCCATTTAAAAAAGACTTTACGAAAATTGTGTAAGTTAATTTGCGGTACGGCCAAAAAAGTGTGCGGTACAGCTGTACCTACAAGACTCGTAATAGCAGCGGTAGTGAAAAAGCAGCGTTATAACCCATAACGCTGCTTTTTTACTCATAACGCAAAACTCGTAATCTAGCTGTAAGTGTATAACTAGAAATTAGCAAACAAATATAGGCAATTTCTATATCTTGGCTCATATCCCTGGGTAATGCTTACCAGTGAGAAGCCCTCTCCCAAAGGGGCCTGGACAAAAAAGACCACTCCCCTGATTACCTAGAAAGGTCATCTGGAGCCATTCCCCTTTTCCTCTTAGAGATGTCCAGCCGTAAAAGGTGGAAAAGGTAAAAAGGAAGAAAGGGAAGGGAAACTTGGTAAGCATTACTCAGGGATATAAGCCAAGATATAGAAATAGCCTATATTTGTTTGCTAATTTCTAGTTTTCTTGGCCCTCCCTGATAATGCTTACCAGTGAGAAGAAAATAAAGCAATATGAATAGGTAAACATTGGGTGGGATACAAAATAAGCCAAACAAAGAAAAAATGCTGCATAAGAAGTTTATTAGGGGAAACCACTGATTTTGCTGTAGAAGACTGTCACACATCCAACTTGTAATGTGAAACAAAAGTATGGGGAGAACTCCAGACTGCCACATATCTTCATAGGTGAAGCATCTGCTTGCAAAGCCCATGATGTTAACACTGCCCGTGTAGAATGAGCCTTAAGCCCAACTGGAACTGGTTGATTCTTTTGTTTATAGGCTTGAGAGATGGTTTGAACTATCCAACTAGCCAAAGTGGATTTTGCAGGAGCTTGACCTTGTCGTAGACCCCTTGGTACCACAAACAAACTTTCGCCTAGATTTAGAGTTTTGTCGGTAAAGACCAGCGGTGCTAACGCTGCTTTTTTTCCCAGTGCACCCTTAAGACAACGCTGGTATTTAGAGTTGTCTGAATGTCTGCGTTAGCCTCAGAAAAGGGAGTGTTGAGCATAATTTAGCTCCACTTCAACTCTCAATACCAGCGTTGCCTACGGTAGCGGTAAGCTTGAAAAACGTGCTCGTGCACGATATCCCCATAGGAAAAAAGGGGGCTGAGCTGGCTGAAAAAAAACTAACACCTGTAAAAAAGCAGCGTTCAGCTCCTAACGCATCCCCATTGTTTCCTAAGGGGAAACACTCTCTAAGTCTACACCTAACACCCTAACATGAACCCCGAGTCTAAACACCCCTAACCTTACACTTATTAACCTCTAATCTGCCGCCCCCGCTATCGCTGACACCTGCATTTTATTATTAACCCCTAATCTGCTGCTCCGGACACCGCCGCAACCTACATTATCCCTATGAACCCCTAATCTGCTGTCCCTAACATCGCCGACACCTATATTATATTTATTACCCCATAATCTGCCCCCCCCAACGTCGCCGCCACCTACCTACACTTATTAACCCCTAATCTCACGCCCGCAACGTCATCGCTACTATAATAAAGTTATTAACCCCTAAACCTAAGTCTAACCCTAGCACCCCCCTAAATTAAATATAATTTTAATTAAACAAAATAAATTTACTATAATTAAATAAATTATTCCTATTTAAAACAAAATACTTACCTATAAAATAAACCCTAATATAGCTACAATATAACTAATAGTTACATTGTAGCTATTTTAGGATTTATATTTATTTTACAGGCAACTTTGTATTTATTTTAACTAGGTACAATAGCTATTAAATAGTTAATAACTATTTAATAGCTACCTAGTTAAAATAAGTACAAAATTACCTGTAAAATAAATCCTAACCTAAGTTACAAATACACCTAGCACTACACTATCAATAAATTAATGATATAAATTAACTACAATTAGCTAAACTAAAATACAATTAAATAAACTAATCTATAATACAAAAAAAACAAATACTAAATTACAGAAAATAAAAAAAAATTACAAGAAGTTTAAACTAATTACACTTAATCTAAGCCCCCTAATAAAATAAACCCCCCCCCCCAAAAAAAAAAATGCCCTACCCTGTTCTAAATTACAAAAGTAATCAGCTCTTTTACCAGCCCTTAAATGGGCTTTTTGCGGGGCATTGCCCCAAAGTAATCAGCTCTTTTACCTATAAAAAAAATACAACCCCCCCAACATTTAAACGCACCACCCACATACCCCTACTCTAACCCACCCAAACCCCCCTTAAATAAACCTAACACTAACCCCCTGAAGATCTCCCTACCTTGAGTCGTCTTCACCCAACCGGGCCGAAATCTTCATCCAAGGTGCGCAGAAGAGGTCCTTCATCCGGTAGACGTCTTCATCCAGGCGGCGTCTTCAATCTTCCATCTTCCAAGGAGCCGACGCGGAGCCATCCTCTTCATCCGGAGTCTTCTTACACAATGACGGTACCTTTAAGTGACGTCATCCAAGATGGCGTCCCTTCAATTCCGATTGGCTGATAGGTTTCTATCAGCCAATCGGAATTAAGGTAGGAAAAATCTGATTGGCTGATTCAATCAGCCAATCAGATTGAAGTTCAATCCGATTGGCTGATCCAATCAGCCAATCGGATTGAGCTCGCATTCTATTGGCTGTTCCAATCAGTGGAGTTTGTTGTGTAGATGAGTTCACTGTATTATTGTAAGCGAACTCAGCCAGAGGCAAAAATGATGTCCAATCATGTTGTTGAAAAGAACAAAAGCAACGGAGGTATTGCTCCAACCATTGGTTAGTTCGCTCCGTCTGGCCGTTTGTTTGTGGATGATATGAGGTACTAAGTTGTTGCTGAATGTGTAGGGAGGAACATAATTCTTTCCAGAACTTTGAGGTAAACTGAGAACCTCTGTCTGATACCAAAGAAGTTGGCAAACCATGTAACTTGAAAACCTCTCTAATAAGAAGTTTGCTAGTTTGTTTTGCTGTAGGTAGAGAGTGATAAGGAATAAAGTGAGCCATTTTATTAAATTGATCAACAACAACTAGTATAGTTGTATTATTAGAAGATTTAGGTAGATCAACTATGTAATCTTAAGAAATATGTGTCCAAGGTTTGCTGGGTACAGGTAAAGTGAGAAGCAGGCCGTATGGTTTATTTCTTGAATGTTTAGATGTAGTACAAGTCTTACAAGAAGAAATTTAAGTTTTAACATCTTCGGATATTTTTGGCCACCAGAATGTTCTTTGAAGTAATGATGTTGTTTTATTTACTCCGAGATGACCTGCTAAAGGAGAATCGTGTACTGTTTTCAGAATATTCAATCTGCAAGACTTCGGGATGTATAGAAGATTTTTATACATGTAAAGACCATTACTATTCTTGTGTAGCAGTTGCAAAGGTTTCTCCTTGTCTAGTATCTGATATTGCTTTACGTAGGTAGGAGTTAATTAGAGGAACCCTAAGTAACAACTTTTTTGTATCAATTAGGAAGTAGATTGTGGAATGGATGGTTTATCAGGAATTCTAGATAAGGCATCTGCCTTGCCATTTCTCTTCCCAGGTCTGTAGGTGATCACGAAATTGAATCGTGAAAAGAAAATACTCCATCTTACCTGACGGGCGGATAGAGTTTTGCATGACTGTAAATACTGCAAATTTTTGTGATCAGTAAGGATCATAATCGGTTCTAGTGTTCCTTCGAGTAAATGGGCTCTATTTAACAAGCTCCGTATGGAGCTTGTTGGCCCCTGTTTCTGGCGAGTCTTCAGACTCGCCAGAAACAGCAGTTATGAAGCAGCGGTCACAAAGACCAGGCGGACAGACATCGCCACAATACAACCCGAGCGAGTACAATCGTGTTGATTGACACCCCCCTGCTGGCGGCCCTTGTGAGCTGCTGGTGCAATGCTGAATATGGCGAGCGTATTGCTCGCCGTATTCAGCGAGGTCTGGCGGACCTGATCCACAGTGTCGGATCAGGTCCGCCAGACCTTGATAAATATGCCCCAATGCCTCCACTTTTCGAAGGAGGATTTGATGGAAAGAAGCTCCTTCTCTCCTACTGAATAATTCAACTCAGCAGGGGAAAGAACTCTTGAAAAATATGCCACGGGGAGAAGAGGATCAGTAGGGGTCTTCTTTCTCTTGTAAGGTGTATCCAGTCCACGGATTCATCCATTACTTATATTCTCAACAGGAAGCTGCAAGAGGATCACCCACAGCAGAGCTGTCTATATAGCTCCTCCCCTAACTGCCACTCCCAGTCATTCTGTTGCAGCTCTCGACAAGAAAGGAAGTATCAAGAGAGATGTGGTGTTTTAGTGTAGTTTATCTTCAATCAAAAGTTTGTTATTTTTAAATGGTACCGGCGTTGTACTGTTTTTACCTCAGGCAGAAATTAGAAGAAGAGTTCTGCCTGAAGTTTTTGATGATCTTAGCAGGTTGTAACTAAGGTCCACTGCTGTTCTCACACATAACTGAAGAGTATGGGAAAACTTCAGCTGGGGGAATGGCCTGCAGAATTAACTGCTCTGAGGTATGTTCAGTATATTTTTTTCTAGAGAGATGATAAGGTCTAGAAAATGCTGACAGTGCCTGATATATTTAAGGTAAGCCTGATTACAGTGATTTAACAAACGACTGGGATCATGTTTGCAGTAAAGGGTACTATTCATTTTACTTGCTCTTATTACTTAGTATGTAAAACGTTTGCATGATATATTAAAAACGTTTTTTACTGAGGGTGATAAATCTTTATTTGTGGCCTAGTTTTCCACATGGCTGACTAGATTTCTCCTAGGAGTAGTTATTTATGGCCCTTTAACTTTGAGTGCATGGTGGGAGGGGCCTATTTTCGCGCTCTAATTGCGCAGTAGTTTTTACAATCTGAGACATCCAGCTTCCCTGAAGGAGTCCCCTGACATATAGGACCTCTGTAAAGGGTTTTTGTGCCTACAAAAGTCGTTTTATGGGCAGGTAGGAGCCACAGCAGAGCTGTGGCAGTTTGCTTGTGACTGTTTATAACGGTTTTACCGTTTTTCTGATTCGTTTTTGAGCATGATGGGTTAATCATCCATTTGCAAGTGGGTGCAATGCTATTTTAGCCTATTATACACACTAAAAATTTCGTAGAGTTTACTGCTTTTTTTCACTGTTTTGCAGCTTATGTGTTTGTTTTTTTCCCTTAAAGGCACAGTACCGTTTTTTATATTCTGCTTTTTCACATTAATTAAAGTGTTTTCCAAGCTTGCTGGTCTCATTACTAGTCTGTTAAACATGTCTGACATAGAGGAAACTCCTTGTTCATTATGTTTAGAAGCCATTGTGGAACCCCCCTCTTAGAATGTGTACCAAATGCACTGATCTTACTATAAATTTTAAAGCTCATATTCTGGCTTTAAAAGATTTATCACCAGAGGAAATTGACAAGGGGGAAGTTATGCCGACTAACTCTCCCCACGTGTCAGAACCTATAACTCCCACTCAAGGGACGCCAAGTACATCTAGTGCGCCCATTGCGTATACTTTACAAGACATGGCGGCAGTTATGAATCATACCCTTACAGAGGTATTGTCCAAACTGCCAGGGTTACAAGGAAAGCGAGACAGCTCTGGGGCTAGAACAAATACAGAGCTCTCTGACGCTTTAGTAGCTATGTCTGATATACCCTCACAATGTGCGGAAGCCGAAGCAGGAGAGCTTCTATCTGTGGGTGATTTTTCTGATTCAGGGAAGACACTTCAACCTGATTCTGATATGTCTACATTTAAATTTAAACTTGAACACCTCTGCGTGTTGCTCAGGGAGGTTTTAGCAACTCTGGATGACTGTGACGCCATTGTAGTCCCAGAGAAATTGTGTAAGTTGGATAAATACTATGCAGTGCCTGTTTACACTGATGTTTTTCCAATCCCTAAGAGGTTTTCATGAATTATTACTAAGGAATGGGATAGACCAGGTGTACTGTTCTCTCCCCCTCCTGTTTTTAAAAAGATGTTTCCTATAGATGCCGCTACATGGGACTTGTGGCAGACGGTCCCTAAGGTGGAGGGAGCAGTCTCTACCATAGTGAAGCGTACAACTATCCCGGTCGAGGACAGTTGTGCTTTTCTAGATCCAATGGACAAAAAATTAGAGGGTTACCTTAAGAAAATTTTTATTCAACAAGGTTTTATTCTCCAGCCTCTTGCATGCATTGCCCCAGTCACTGCTGCTGCGGCTTTCTGGTTTGAGTCTCTAGAAGAGGCTCTACAGGTAGAAACCCAGTTGGATGATATCGTTGACAAGCTTAAAGCTCTTAAGCAAGCCAATTCATTTGTTTCTGACGCCGTTGTTCATTTAACCAAGCTAACGGCTAAGAACTCAGGTTTTGCTATTCAGGCGCGTAGGGCGCTATGGCTTAAATCCTGGTCAGCTGACGTTACTTCAAAGTCTAAGCTTCTCAACATTCCCTTCAAGGGGCAGACCCTATTCGGGCCTGGACTGAAGGAGATCATTTCTGATATTACTGGAGGAAAAGGTCACACCCTTCCTCAGGATAGGTCCAACAAATTAAGGACCAAACAGACTAATTTTCGTTCCTTTCAAAACTTCAAGAGTGGCGCAGCTTCAACTTCCTCTAATACAAAACAAGAGGGAACTTTTGCCCAGTCCAAGCCGGTCTGGAGACCTAACCAGGCTTGGAACAAAAGAAAGCAGGCCAAAAAACCTGCTGCTGCCTCTAAGACAGCATGAAAGATCAGCCCCCAATCCGGAAACGGATCTAGTAGGGAGCAGACTTTCTCTCTTCGCCCAGGCTTGGGCAAGAGATGTCCAGGATCCCTGGGCGCTGTAAATTGTGTCCCAGGTATATCTTCTGGACTTCAAAGCTTCTTCCCCAAAAGGGAGATTTCATCTCTCACAATTATCTGCAAACCAGATAAAGAGAGAGGCATTCTTACATTGTGTTCAAGACCTCCTAGCGGTCCTAAGGCCGCGGGGTATAGCAGTAGCCCCTTACCTAGACGACTTTCTGATACAGGCGTCGATTTTTCAAATCGCCAGGTCCCATACGGACATTGTTCTGGCATTCCTGAGGTCTCATGGGTGGAAAGTGAACGAAGAAAAGAGTTCTCTATCCACTCTCACAAGAGTTTCCTTCCTAGGAACTTTGATAGATTCTGTAGAAATGAAGATTTACCTGACAGAGGCCAGGTTGTCAAAACTTCTAAATTCCTGCCGTGTTCTTTATTCTACTTCTCGCCCTTCAGTGCCTCAGTTTATGGAAGTAATCGGCTTAATGGTAGCGGCAATGGACATAGTGCCGTTTGCCCGCCTACATCTCAGACCGCTGCAACTTTGCATGCTTAGTCAGTGGAATGGGGATTACACAGATTTGTCCCCTCTACTAAATCTGGATCAAGAGACCAGGGTTTCTCTTCTCTGGTGGCTATCTCGGGTCCATCTGTCCAAGGGTATGACCTTCCGCAGGCCAGATTGGACAATAGTAACGACAGATGCCAGCCTTCTAGGCTGGGGTGCAGTCTGGAACTCCCTGAAGGCTCAGGGCTCGTGGACTCAGGAGGAGGCACTCCTTCCGTTAAACATTCTGGAACTAAGAGCGATATTCAATGCTCTTCAGGCTTGGCCTCAGCTTGCTGTCAGGTTCATCAGATTTCAGTCGGACAATATCACGACTGTAGCCTACATCAACCATCAAGGGGGAACAAGGAGTTCCCTAGCAATGTTGGAGGTTTCAAAAATAATTCTATGGGCAGAGGTTCACTCTTGCCATCTATCAGCTATCCATATCCCAGGAGTAGAGAACTGGGAGGCGGATTTTCTAAGTCGGCAGACTTTTCATCCGGGGGAGTGGGAACTCCATCCGGAGGTATTTACACAGTTGATTTAACTTTGGGGCAAACCAGAACTGGATCTCATGGCGTCTTGTCAGAACGCCAAGCTTCCTTGTTACGGATCCAGGTCCAGGGATCCCAAGGCTGCGCTGTTAGATGCTCTAGCAGCGCCTTGGTCCTTTAACCTGGCTTATGTGTTTCCACCGTTTCCTCTGCTCCCTCGTCTGATTGCCAAGATCAAGCAGGAGAGAGCTTTGGTGATTTTGATAGCACCTGCGTGGCCACGCAGGACTTGGTATGCAGATCTGGTGGACATGTCATCCCTTCCACCATGGACTCTGCCGCTGAGGCAGGACCTTCTACTTCAGGGTCCTTTCAAGCATCCAAATCTAATTTCTCTGCGTCTGACTGCTTGGAGATTGAACGCTTGATTTTATCAAAACGTGGTTTCTCCGAGTCGGTCATTGATACCTTAATTCAGGCTCAAAAGCCTGTCACCAGGAAAATCTATCATAAGATATGGTGTAAATATCTTCATTGGTGTGAATCCAAGGGTTACTCATGGAGTTAAGTCAGCTAGTTCCTTAAAGGGACAGATTTCTGCTCTGTCTATTCTTTTGCACAAGCGTCTGGCGGATGTTCCAGACGTTCAGGCGTTTTGTCAGGCTTTAGTTAGAATCAAGCCTGTGTTTAAACCTGTTGCTCCGCCATGGAGTTTAAATTTAGTTCTTAAAGTTCTTCAAGGGGTTCCGTTTGAACCTCTGCATTCCATAGATATCAAGCTTTTATCTTGGAAAGTTCTGTTTTTTGTAGCTATCTCTTCGGCTCGAAGAGTTTCAGAGTTATCTGCCTTACAGTGCGATTCCCCTTATCTGATCTTCCATGCAGATAAGGTAGTTTTGCGTTCCAAACCTGGGTTTCTTCCTAAGGTGGTATCTAATATGAATATCAATCAGGAGATTGTTGTTCCGTCACTGTGTCCTAATCCTTCTTCAAAGAAGGAACGTTTATTACACAATCTTGACGTGGTTCGTGCTTTAAAGTTTTATTTACAAGCTACTAAGGATTTTCGTCAAACATCTGCATTGTTTGTTGTCAACTCTGGACAGAGGAGAGGCCAAAAGGCTTCAGCAACTTCTCTTTCCTTTTGGTTAAGAAGTATAATCCGCTTAGCTTATGAGACTGCTGACCAGCAGCCTCCTGAAAGAATTACAGCTCATTCCACTAGAGCGGTGGCTTCCACATGGGCTTGTAAAAATGAGGCTTCTGTTGAACAGATTTGTAAAGCGGCGACTTGGTCTTCGCTTCATACTTTTTCTAAATTCTACAAATTTGATACTTTTGCTTCTTCGGGGGCTATTTTTGGGAGAAAGGTCTTACAGGCAGTGGTGCCTTCCGTTTAAGCGCCTGCCTTGTCCCTCCCTTCATCCGTGTCCTATAGCTTTGGTATTGGTATTCCACAAGTAATGGATGAATCCGTGGACTGGATACACCTTACAAGAGAAAATAAAATTTATGCTTACCTGATAAATTTATTTCTCTTGTGGTGTATCCAGTCTACGGCCCGCACTGTCATTTTAAGGCAGGTGTTTTTTAATTTTAAACTACAGTCACCACTGCACCCTATAGTTTCTCCTTTCTCTTGCTTGTCTTCGGTCGAATGACTGGGAGTGGCAGTTAGGGGAGGAGCTATATAGACAGCTCTGCTGTGGGTGATCCTCTTGCAGCTTCCTGTTGGGAAGGAGAATATCCCACAAGTAATGGATGAATCTGTGGACTGGATACACCACAAGAGAAATAAATTTATCAAGTAAGCATACATTTTTTTTTTTGTGAGAGGACTGCGCCAATTGCGTAATCTGACGCATCAACTTTTAAAACAAACTGTAAAGATGGGTCTCGGTATTGTAGAATTGGAGCTGTAGTGAAACTGGACTTTAAAGATTTGAATGCATGGTCAGCTACTGTATCCCACTTAAAAGTGTGTTGTATTTTAGTAAGATTGGTTAAAGGTTTTGCAATTGTTGCAAAATTTTTAATGAATTTACGATAGTAATTTGCAAAACCTAGGAAACGTTGTAACTGTTTTCCTGGTTCTCGGATGAGGCCAATTTTGTATGGCGTTAGTCTTAGTTTGATCCATCTTTTATAGCTGTAGAGTTAAAAATACATTTTTCTAATTTAGCGAATAAATGATGAGCTCATAAACGTGACAACACTGAGCGAACATGTTTAATATGTTCTTCTGCATTTTTATAAAAAATGAGAATGTCATCTAAATAAATGATGATATAAGTGTCTAGGATGTCTCTAAAAATATCATTGATAAAGTTTTGAAACGTATCTGGAGCATTACATAAACCGAAAGGCATGACTTGGTATTCAAACAGGCCATACCTAGTTCTAAATGCGGTCAACCATTCATCTCCAGCTCTCATACGAATCAAGTTATATGCCCCTCTCAGGTCCAGCTTAGTGTAAATAGAAGCCCCTTGTAATCTTTCTTTAAGTTCTGGTATTAAGGGTAAGGGGTAGCGATTTTTTTTTGTACATTTGTTTAACTGACAATAATCAATTATAGGACGTAGGGTGTTATCCTTATTACGCACAAAAACGATTCCTGCCCCAGCGGGGGAGGTAGAAGGTCTTATAAACCCTTTCTTTAAATGTTCTTCAATGTACTCTTTTAAATGACTTAATTCAGGTTTTGAGAGTGGGTAAATTCTACCAACGGGTACAGTACTACCGGGTAATAAATCTATGGGACAGTCGTAATGTCTATGTGGAGGTAGAACCTGACTTTGCTTAATTTCAAACACATGACTAAAATCTGAGTAGTCTTGTGGTAGAAGAGGTTGTTATACATGTAAAATGTTGTGACTATGAAAACAAGTGTTTCTGCAATAAGCTGAATCAAGATTAAGTGATAGATTCTTCCAGTCAATGTTTGGGTTATGTTTAAGCAACCAATTCATGCCGATTACAACAGGGAACAATGGTGAAGGAATTATGTCAAACGTCATAAACTCAGTATATGTTTTTTTCGTTTTTACGAGTAAAGGTATGGTTTCTTGTGTGACTGGACCAGTACTAATAGAATTACCATCAATCACACGAATGGAAACTGATTTTTCTTTTGCTGTGAAAGGGATTTTATTTGTGTCAACTATACTTAAATCTATATAACAACCAGTAGCCCCAGTGTCCACAATTGCATCAACGTTCAGCCGTCTGTGGTCCCACTGTAGAGATAAAGGAAGTTGTATAAACATTTGATCTGAGTATGAGGTGCATAAAGTGGTGTTAAATTGAGACATTTTACCTGTCTTCTGTTTCTGAAGTATAGAACAGTCTTTTAATATATGATCCTTTGCACCACAATACATACAAAGTCTGTTGAGTCTCCTTCTATTCTTTTCCTTTTGGGAGAGGGGACCACGTAGGATACCCAGGTCCATTGGTGTTTCAGCAGCTGTTGACGTTGATGTGGTATATGTTGGGTTGCTAACATGTCTCTTATTTAAGGTTTCATATGAATACTTCTCATGTCTTCTTTCTCTGTATCTCCTGTCTAATTTGATAACCAAATCATACAAAGCTTCTAAAGTATCAGGTATGTCTAACCTAGCCAACTCATCTTTTAAGGTTTCATTTAACCATAAGCGAAACTGGTTACGTAAAGATACATTATTCCATTCAGAATCTTTTGCAAAACTGTTAAATTCTGTAATATAGTCCTCTACAGGTCTTTTTGCTTGTTTAAGTTGCCTTAAGGCATTGTCTGCTGTGACCTGTTTGTATGGGTCCTCATATAAAGCTGATATAGCATCAAAGAAAGCCTGAGAAGAATTTAATATTGGGTCTTGGGTTTCAAAATAAACATCTGCCCATGCCCGGGGTTCACCCCTAAGATATGAGATAATTGTTAGAACCTTTTGTTTTTTATTACTGTAGGTTTTAGGCCGTAATGAAAAAAGTAAGAGACAAGCAGTCTCTATATTTAGATCTCTCTCCTGAAAATATTTCTGGGTGTAATACCTGGGGTTCTGGGGCAGTAATTGGTGTAGTTAATTTATTTGCTATTTCTTGTGTGAGGAAAGAACGCAAATTCTGTACTTCAAGCTGAGTTTCTCTAAGATCGTGAGTTAAGTTATCAACTCTTTGTGTAAGTGTGACTACTGCTTGAGCAAGTTCAGCTGGGTCCACTTGCATGATGGCTTGTTAATATGTCAAGGAACTAGTAGATAGATTCCTATAAAAGTAGAATGTAGACAGCTCAACGGCTGAACTGGAATTCAAGACAGTAATCTTCATATAACAAATGTAACAGATACTAATAATAATGTGATTACTACTAAATCACTGTTTTTGATCTGTTTTACTTTTATATATTAAACAAATAGTTGGATGGTGTATGTTTTAATCTTATCCACAACCAAAATGTAACAAATGTTTAAACCAAAAATAATAAACTAGGCACCTAAAATGTTAACAACATGTTGGTAAATTAACAATGGAGAAGGTAGACTCACAAATAAGTGATTTGGTAGTTAAGTAACGTTACCTGCAGGTTAACAGAAAAACCTTTGAAGGTCTGGGATGGAGTTACAGTTGTCCGGTAAGTAGATAGGATCAAGTCCAGAAACACACAAGATGATCCGGTTTGGTTTATGCTCAGTGCTACACAGCTGGTAGTGTAAAGCGTGCTCTGCAGCGTTCAGTGTGTGCACAGTGAAGATCGGGTCCGTAGCTGATGATGTAAGTAGCGTCTCGGCACTGAGGAGTCAGATTGGATATAATGCAGATACAATGGAGCACAATCAAAGGTAACAGTGCGGATGAACTGGAATCCAAATTCCCAGATACAGTTCTTAGAACACTAGGTGAACGGATATAAGGTAAATATGAGCGATTAGCTATAAAGACAAACAGGACCTCTTAACTTGATGAACAAATTAACAAGCAATGTTAGCAGGTAATTGGTAAGTTTTTATAGGCTAACAAAATAAGACCACCCACAAGGGGTGGAATCATGACAGGAGGACAACAAATAAAGAGGAAAACTGCTTAACTATCAGTCGTCTAAACCGCAACTGAACCCGACCTACGAAAAAAATATATTTGTAAATATTTTATTATATCTTTTCATGTGACAACACTGAAGAAAGGACACTAGTGAGTGTACAGCCTGTATAACAGTGTAAATTTGCTGTCCCCTCAAAAAAAAAACAGCACACAGCCATTAATGTCTAAACCGTTGGCAACAAAAGTGAGTACAATTAGCCATTTTCCCTCCCCAGGGTCATGTGACTCATTAGTGTTATAAGGTCTCAGGTGTTAATGGGGAGCAGGTGTGTTAAATTTGTTGTTATCACTCTCACACTCTCTTATAATGGTAACTGGAAGTTCAACATGGCACCACATGGCAAAGAACTCTCTGAGGATCTGAAAAAAAGAATTGTTGCTCTATATAAAGATGGCCTAGGCTATAAGAAGACAGGACAGGTTCCACTCAGAACAGGCCTTGCCATGGTCGACCAAAGAAGTTGAGTGCACATGCTCAGCGTCATATCCGGAGGTTGTCATTGCTGCAGAGGTTGAGGGGGTGGGGGGTCAGCCTTTCAGTGCTCAGACCATACACCGCACACTTCATCAAATTGGTCTGCATGGCTGTCGTCCTAGAAGGAAGCCTCTTCTAAAGATGATGCACAAGAAAGCCCTCAAACAGTTTGCTGAAGAAAAGCAGACTAAGGACATGGATTGCTGGAACCATGTCCTGTGGTCCAATAAGACCAATATAAACTTATTTGGTTCAGATGGTGTCAAGCGTGTGTGGCGGCAACCAGGTGAGGAGTACAAAGACAAGTGTGTATTGCCTACAGTCAAGCATGGTGGTGGGAGTGTCATGGTCTGGGCCTGCATTAGTGCTGCCAGCATTGGGGGGCTACAGTTCATTAAGGGAACCATGAATGCCAACATGTACAGTGACATACTGAAGCAGTGCATGATCCCCCTCCCTTCGAAGACTGGGCCGTAGGGCAGTATTCCAACATGATAACGACCCCAAACACACCTCAAAGATGACCACTGTCTTGCTAAAGAAGCTGACGGTAAAGGTGATGGACTGGTCAAGCATGTCTCCAGATCTAAACCCTATTGAGCATCTGTGGGGCATCTTCAAACGGAAGGTGGGGGAGCGCAAGGTCTCTAACATCCACCAGCTCTGTGATGTCGTCATGGAGCAGTGGAATAGGACTCCAGTGGCAACCTGTGAAGCTCTGGTGAACTCCATGCTTAAGAAGGTTAAGGCAGTGCTGGAAAATAATGGTGGCCACACAAAATATTGACACTTTGGGCCCAATTTGGACATTTCCACTTAGGGATGTTCTCACTTTTGTTGCCAACGGTTTAGACATTAATGGCTGTGTGTTGAGTTATTTTTAAGGGGACAGCAAATTTACACTGTTACACAGGCTGTACACTCCCTACTTTACATTGTAGCAAAGTGTAATTTCTTCAGTGTTGTCACTGAAAATATATAATAAAATATTAACAAACATTTGAGGAATGTACTCACTTTTGTGAGATACTGTATGTATTGACACATATAAACACATAAATATGTTTGTATACATATATATATATATATAAATTATATGTAAGTGCATAGGAGCCCTTTGCAGTCAAGTAGTTGAAAACATGAAAAATCATACGGCTAGATTACAAGTCTTGCATTAGGCTTAAAAAGCAGCATTGGCCGGTCCCAACGCTGCTTTATAACGCCCGCTGGTATTACGAGTCTTGCAGGTACAGGTGTACCACTCACTTTTTTGGCCAGACTCGAAAATACCGCAAATCCACTTACATCAATTGTGTATCCTATATTTTCAATGGGACTTGCATAGCGCTGGTATTACGAGTCTGACAAAAAGTGAGCAGTAGACCCTCTCCTGTCAAGACTGGTACCGCATTTAAATGTCAGTAGTTAAGAGTTTTACACGACAATGCCGTAGCAGAAAACTCTTAACTAAAGTGCTAAAAAGTACACTAACACCCATAAACTACCTATTAACCCCTAAACCGAGGTCCTCCCACATAGCAAACACTAAAATAAATATTTTAACCCCTAATCTGCCGAACTGGACATTGCCGCCACTAAATATATTAACTTCTAAACCGCAGCACTCCCGCATCGCAAACACTAGTTAAATATTATTAACCTCTAATCTGCCGGCCCTAACATCGCCGCCACCTACCTACATTTATTAACCCCTAATCTGCTGCCCCCAACGTCGCCGCCACTATAATAAAGTTATTAACCCCTAAACCTAAGTCTAACCCTAACCCCACCTAACTTAAATATAATTGAAATAAATCTAAATAAAATTACTACAATTAACTAAATAATTCCTATTTAAAACTAAATACTTACCTATAAAATAAACCCTAAGCTAGCTACAATATAACTAATAGTTACATTGTAGCTAGCTTAAGGTTTATTTTTATTTTACAGACAACTTTGTATTTATTTTATCTAGGTACAATAGTTATTAAATCGTAAAATTAACTATTTAATAACTACCTAGTTAAAATAAAGACAAATTTACCTGTAAAATAAAACCTAACCTAAGTTACAATTACACCTAACACTACACTACAATTAAATTAATTACCTAAATTAAATACAATTAATTACAATTAAATAAAATAGATCAATATTAAATAGATTAAATAAAAATTAAATAAAGTACAAAAACAAACAAACACTAAATTACAGAAAATAATAAACAAATTACAAGATTTTTAAACTTACACCTAATCTAATCCCCCTAACAAAATAAAAAAAGCCCCCCCCCAAAATAAAAAAAGCCCTACCCTACACTAAATTACAAATAGCCCTTAAAAAGGGCCTTTTGCGGGGCATCATTGCCCCAAAGTAATCAGCTCTTTTACCTGAAAAAAAAATTACAATCCCCCCCCCACATCAAAACCCATCACCCACACAACCAACCCTACTCTAAAACCCACCCAATCCCCCCCTTAAAAAAACCTAACACTAACCCCCTGAAGATCACCTTACCGGGAGACGTCTTCACCCAACCGGGCCGAAGTCCTCAACAAAGCCGGGAGAAGTCTTCATCCAAGCCTAAGGGTTAGACTTAGGTTTATGGGTTAATATGTTTATTATAGTGGTGGCGACGTTGGGGACGGCAGATTAGGGGTTAATAAATGTAGTTAGGTTGCAGCGACATTGGGGACGACAGATTAGGGGTTAATAAATATAATGTAGGTGTCGGCGATGTTGGGAACAGCAGATTAGGGGTTCATAAGTATAATGTAGGTGGCGGCGGTGTCTGGAGCGGCAGATTAGGGGTTAATAATATAATGCAGGTGTCGGTGATGTCGGGGGCGGCATATTAGGGGTTAATAAGTGTAAGATTAGCGGTGTTTAGACTCTGGGTTCATGTTAGGGTGTTAGGTGTAGACATAAATGTATTTTCCCCATAGGAATCAATGGGGCTGCTTTTTTTGCAGGTTTTAGTTTTTTTTTCAGATGGCTCTCCCCGTTGATCCTATGGGGAAATAGTGCACAAGCACGTTTTACCAGGTCACCGCTAACGTAAGCAGCGCTGGTATTGAGGTGAGATGTGGAGCTAAATTTTGCTCTACGCTCACTTTTTTGCGGTTAACGCCGGGTTTATAAAAACCCGTAATACCAGCGCTGTCTGTAAGTGATCGGTGAGCATAAACTGCTCGTTAGCACCGCACCCCTGTTAACGCAAAACTTGTAATCTAGGCCATAGTTATGTGATATTCATATCTAATAAAGTGTTATACTTTGTATTAATGGTAAATATTTAACATTCAAATGTTCTTCACATAGGGGAATATGTCCTTTCTATTTATAAATAGAGATTCCCATATATATATATATATATATATATATATATATATGTATAGATATATATTTTACCAAAAAAAAAATTATATATATATATATATATGTATATATATATATATATATATATATATATATATATATATATAAATATGTATTTATGAATAAATAGAACATATTCTGCTATGTGAAAACAATTGGAATGTGAAATATTAATATTTTATGTTGGGTTAGCGCACTTGGTTAAACACGATCAGGTTTGCGCAATATTCTAACTTCGGCTTTTTGCAAACATAGGATTAGGTTCCAACTTTTAAAACGTGTGTACCCCGACGTGCGCAAAAAGCTTACTTCTAGCGGAGTAAGTGCGCAAGTGGGATCGATAACTATCGCTCCACTCGTAATCTAGCCCTTATTGAGGCTATGGTACTTATCTGCCATCAAAATCTCTGTTTCTTTGTTTCTATGCCACTAAAAAAAAAAAAAAAAAAAAAAAGCACAGTAGAAAAATCCTATTCCTTTTTGGATGTAGTTTAGATGCTCATGAAAGCCCATGTTTGCTGTAGAAGGGTAATTGAATTTGACCTTACAATTTCTTATGACATTTCTGGAACATTTCTTACTTACTAAGCAGTTTTTAGTACCTTAAAAAGGTATATCCCTATATAATTTAACAAAAACAAGCAACAGTACAGAGATAACAGCTGCTGCTTTATAGCTTGTATAGTTGCCAAATCTCCATAAATGCAGGGTGCTGTGACATCACTCTTCCTATGGTGCTAATTATCAGTTGCTAAAAATAGTATCAGAAATACACTGAATAGAAAATAAAATGTGCTTTAATCCACTGAGAGTAAAGGACTGAGCATTGTAAATCTATTTAGGCAGAATATAACTATTTAACCTGTAGATGTTATCCCCTAATAAAATGTGAATATAGTTTTATTGTACTCCAATCAAATAAGATAAAATATACATGACATATTTATTATTATTATATGTATGGTTACCTAGGTATCTCCAGTGAATGCAAATTATGATGAATAGACATATATAAACAAATCCATTGCAACATATTTTTGTTTCCCTGTTATAAACTGTTAAACGTTTCATATTTTTTCTGTGTACCCGTTTGATTTTATGATGTTACAGTTTACAGTTTTTCTTTGTATCAGAAAAATATTTGTATTCATCAATTAATTTTTTTTTTTTTTTATTCATTTATTTCTGAGATAAAATTTTGGGTATTTGTCTGTATTTTGAAGCAATCTAAAAGTGCAAAAAGAAAATGCTGTGTTAGAGCATTTTAATATTGCACTATTGCTTGTATAAAACTATGTGTTAACCCCTGCAAATAGCTTAAACACATAGTTAAAGTGATTTCTAGAGCAGCAGTACACTACTGAGAGCTAGTTGAACACATCTGGTGAACATATGTGTGTAGCCACCAATCACCAGCTAGCTCCCAGAAATGCATTGATTCTCCTGACCCTACCTAGGTATGATATTTAACAAAGGATATCAAAAGAAAAAAAGGCTTTATCAAGAGACTAGATAGCTCAGGAGATATCACAGCTAAGGGTAGTTATTTATTTTGTTTTCAGTTGTTGAGTATTAGAGCTAAGACTGAAAACTTGCAATTAAACATACTGCTCATGTTGTGTGTTTTTGTGCTATTATTTAGAAATTTCTGGGTTCATATAACTTTAATTGCTTGTCTGGAATAATGGAAAAATGGAAAATAAAATGTTGCTAACTTAGGGCTCGTTTCTTACTTAGAGCCGTAATTCGTTTGCGTTCACTCGCAAACCGTTAAATAAGCTGACAGAAGCAATATGGTTCACCCACTGCTTCCAACAGCCTGTTATAACAAAATTTCGACAACCAGACTCCGGCTGCCGAAAACATTATCGTGTCCCATAAAAAGTATCAGAAGCCGCTAATCTTTAAATTATACCCGGTTTCCAATGCCTGCACAATCCGGTAATACACTGTCGGAGGCTGCCGATACAGTAACAAAAATTACACCCAGCTCAACTAGGTGTTAAACAGGGAAAAGGTGCTCTTTGAGACCTTTTCCCTTTGAAATCTAACCCGACACGTCAAAACCCCTCTTTCCATCTAAAGGGGAGGAGAGTCCACGGCTTCATTCATTACTATTGGGAATTAAGAACCTGGCCACCAGGAGGAGGCAAAGACACCCCAGCCAAAGGCTTAAATACCTCCCCCACTTCCCTCATCCCCCAGTCATTTGCCTTTCGTCACAGGAGGATGGCAGAGGAGTGCCGGAGTTTCGGAATAGTCTCTTATGGAGAGTAGTACTCTTCGCATTGGGACTGGAGTTTTAAGTAGTCCTGTCAGGAGTCCGGAGATGCTGCGAAACCATCCTGACTCATAGGCCTCTATTTAACAAGGTCTGGTGGACCTGATCCGACAGTACGGATCAGGTCCGCCAGACCTCGCTGAATACGGAGAGCAATACGCTCTCCGTATTCAGCATTGCCAATGGGCCGCCAGCAGGGGGTGTCAATCAACCCGATCGTACTCGATCGGGTTGATTTCCGGCGATGTCTGTCCGCCTGCTCAGAGCAGGCGGACAGGTTACGGAGCAGCGGTCTTTGTGACCGATGCTTCATAACTGCTGTTTCTGGCGAGTCTGAAGACTCGCCAGAAACACGGGCCGTCAAGGTCTTTTCGGAGCTTGATAGATAGGCCCCATATTAACAGCTCCATAAGCAATCAGCGTTGACAAATTTTGCTACCTGCTTTCTACACTTAAGTCCATGTGTAAAAAAGAATAGCAGCACTCCAAAAAATAGTTACCAATTTTGGCTACAAATAAAAATTGGTAACTATTTTTTGGAGTGCTGCTATTCTTTTTTACACTTGGATATTAACACAGGGTGGTGCAGTGCCCTGTTATAGCTTGCACCCAATACTATTACAGTGTGTGCTGGACTATTGTTATTTTTTTTACACTCAAGTCCATGTCAGGAGCGAGGCTACTAACCTGTCACACTTGAAGGGCCGTGTTCCTGTTCCACGGCGTAGATTCTGGATCGTTTCATTTTTTATTAATAATGATAACAGAAGACAGGGTCACAGTGTGGCACCTTTTTATCTTTACAGAATCAAGGTTTAATATTCCTGGAACAGGGATTATTGAACAGGGGTTTTTTATATTTTTTTTGTGTCATTGCTGCGTTATGTGCGAGATGAGGCTCTGGCAATGTGTGGAACTTTCAGGTTACTTGCGGGAATTTTGCGCTGCCATTTTTGGCGCGTTTTTCCCTAGTGCAGGGGGGGGGAGGGCGGTCCTGCCAGGTATTCCACGTGACTGGGTGTGTCTATCTATCCTCTGTTGATCTGTGGCGCAGGAGACGTAGCGGTTTCTGTTGTCCAGGTCCTAGGAGGTGGTGAGTGCCCCAGTCATTGGTGGTATAAAGGTGCGTTAGAGGGCTCTCCCTCCTTAACAAAGTCTCATTCCTGTGTTTATTGTGAGGAGTTTCTGGTAGATCAGCCTGCTCAACTATGTTCCACATGCCTTGATAAAGTTACAACATCTAAATGTAAACGGATGTCTAGTACTACTGAGCCGTCCACCTCTGAGGGTTCTTCGTCCGGGGAGGTGCGTTCCCTACATTCATATCCGATTGCACATGTAGCGCCCCAGGGTCCAACCGTTACTCCTTCGGGAGAGATTCCTTCGCCCTCAGACTTTGCGGACCAACTGGAATCGGCGGTTTCGAAAATGATCCATGCCTTACCTCATTCTTCTAAGCGCAAGCGTAGGGTTTATCATATCGGTCCGGCCCGGCCCCAGGGTTTGTCCTCGCCGATGGAAGATCCAGAGGCTCTATACAATGACGAGGCCCACTCCGACTCTTCGGAGGAGGCCCCTTCTGGGGCGGAGTCCATGTCATCTAAACGGAGGAGCTTGGTTATAGGTTTAGGATGGAGAATTTGCGCTTTCTGCTACGGCAGGTGCTTGCTACTCTGGAGGTTCCGGAACCTAAGATACCGGAGGAACCTGCAACAGGATAGTGCCTTAGTCTTTCCTGGTTCCCGTCAAGATGGCTAATATTATTAAGAATGAATGGGGATTAGGCTCTTCCTTTTCCCCTTCTTCTTCCTTTAAGAAACTGTTCCCCGTTCTGGACTCTCAGATTGAGCTGTGGGGAACCATCCCTAAGGTGGATGGGGCTATCTCTACGCTTGCAAAGCGGACGACTATTCACCTTGAGGATAGTTCGTAGTTTAAAGAGCCCATGGATAAAAAGCTATATTGGTGTGAATCCCTGTGTGGAATGGTCGAGGGGGAGACATCCATCGACGAGATACAGGAGAAGATTAAGGCGCTGAAGGTCGCCAATTCTTTCATCTGTGATGCCAATATGCAAATTATTCCTCAGAATAATAAGGTGTCAGGTTTTTCTGTTTTAGCGTGCAGGGCTCTGTGGCTAATATCTTTGTCTGCGGACATGACCTCTAAATCAAGGCTGTTGTTTCTGCCTTTTCAGGGAAAGATCCAGTTCAGTCCAGGATTGGATTCGATCATATCCACAGTTACGGGAGGCAAGGGAGCTTTCCTACCGCAGGATAAGAAGACTAAGCCTAACCGATCCACTTTTGTCCCTTTCGCGAGGACAAGGCCCAGCACCAGCAACCCACATCTTCAATCTTGTAACAAGTGTAAGCAGAGCAAGAAGCCCACCAAGACGAAATCGGCATGAAGGGGCAGCCCCTGACCGGTCTCCTGATCACGTAGGGGGCAGATTGACTCTATTCTCAGACGCATGGTTGCAGAACTTTCAGGACCCTTGGGTTCTAGAAGTTGTCTTCCAGGGTTACAGGATAGGGTTCAGCACCCAACTGCCCGAGGGCAGATTCCTCCTGTCAAACCTGTCTTCAAGACCAGAGAAGAGAGAGGCCTTTCTAGAGTGTGTGAGAGATCTTGCCTCTTTCGGGGTTATCGTACCAGTACCCCTAGCACCTATTCCAACCTTTCTGTGGTTCCAAAGAAGGAGGGCACTTTTTACCAGATTCTGGACCTAAAGTGTTTAAACAAGTTTCTGAGTGTCCCATCGTTCATAACGTGGATGTTGTTTGTGCCTTGAAGTTCTATCTTCAGGCTACAAAGGATTTCAATCTACATCTCTTTTTGTGGTGTATTCTGGGAAGCGCAAGGGGCAAAGGGCCTATGCTACTTCTTTGTCTTTTTGGTTGTGGAGCTTGATTCGCTTGGCTTATGAGACATAAGTGGAACATAAGCCTCCTCAGAGGATCACGGCTCATTCAACTAGAGCTGTGGCTTCATCTTGGGCCTTCAAGAATGAGGCCTGTATGGAGCAAATTTGTAAGGCGGCTACCTGGTCCTCCTTACACACTTTTACAAAGTTTTACAAGTTTGATGTTTTTGCTTCTGCGGAAGCTGGTTTTGGGAGAAAGGTTTTACAGCACAGCCTCAGTGCCCTCAGATTAGGGTCCGCCTTTTACCATCCCGGTTTCATTCAGTGTCCTCTAGAGCTTGGGTATATGTTCCCAATAGTAATGAATGAAGCTGTGGACTCTCCTCCCCTTTAGAGGGAAAACATAAATTATGCTTACCTGATAATTTCATTTCCATCGAGGGGAGGAGAGTCCACGGGCGGACCTAAATTGAATTATCTTCTGGCACCTTTTTATACCCTGATATTTCTCCTAGTGTTCCTGGTTCCCTCAGCAGAATGACTGGGGGATGAGGGAAGTGGGGGAGGTATTTAAGACTTTGGCTGGGGTGTCTTTGCCTCTTCCTGGTGGCCAGGTTTTTAATTCCCAATAGTAATGAATGAAGCCATGGACTCTTCTCCCCTCGATGGAAATTAAATTATCAGGTAAGCATAATTTATGTTATCCGTCATCCCCCCACATCACATTTTATAATAAATCTATTAACCCCTAATCCACCACGCCCCACAATGCAATCTAGCTATTTAAACTATTAACCCCTAATCCGCCACGCCCCACAATGCAATCTAGCTATTTAAACTATTAACCCCTAATCCTCCATGCCCTCACAACACAATCTAGCTATTTAAATTATTAACCCCTAATCCGCCATGCCCCCACAACGCAAATAACTAATCACTAAACCCCCTAACCTAACACCGCCTAACTTAACCCCATTACATAAATTAAAATAATCCTAAATTACAATTAAAATAATAAGTCATAAATTACAATTGAAATAAAAAACCTAACATTACTTTAAAAATAAAAAAATAAAATTTAAATTAATCTTTAATTAAAAAAAATAAAAAAGTCTAACATTACATAAAATAATAAACCAGATTATCAAAAATTTAAAAAATTAAAACTAATCCCTATGAAAATAAAAAAGCCCACGCAAAATAAACCCCCCCTAATCTAATACTAAACTACCAATTAAAATGCACATGCGTTAGGTGATTTTATTTTAACAGCGAGCGACAGTGAAAATATGCGCCGCATTTGTATGCAGCGCCGTATATGCAATCAAGTGTAGTGTACGGTCGGGTTACCATAGTAACCTATTAATGTTTTAAAAATCCGGCATCAGGTGAAAGCATTAACACAACGCTAATTTACACCTACACGAAAAGCGGAAACTTTTTCAATGAAAACCTGGTACTAAAATGAAGCCGTAAATTACTTTTAGCAGTCGGGCACTTCGGTAGCTTACGGATCAATTTTTAATGGCTCAATGGAAACAAGCCCAAAAAGGGGGTTAAAGGGACACAAACCGTCGTATTAAATTTAAGTGCTCTTTATATACTTCAAAAGCCTAACCCTGCAACATGTCTGTCCCTAATTTGCCTCAGTAGAGTTGATCTGATAAGCAACAACAAAACAATAGATATTTCCTAACAAAATAACTATGAGTATCCTTTATACTTCAGAAACAAATATGGATTGGCTTCTCCAAATAAGGCAAGTGGTTGGTGGAGTTTGGCTATTCAAAATAATTGCAGCAAACACTGCAGTAATGCATTTCAGACTCACTTGTTATGTTAATTTATTGCCAGACTCCAGAAAAATGTAATTGCCAGTAAAAAGGACAAAATAAATAATGAGATTATATTGCACAGTTTTTGTTTACTACACATAATTAAACATTATTATTACAATCTTGAAGTGTGTAATGTAATGAGAGGTCCCATGTACAAATATCTTAAAAGGACAACTTATGTTGAAGTGTTATTAATAAAATATAGAGCTTCTTATTTCCATTTTAAAGTTTATTGTGCTCAGTTTTATTATAAAAATCAAATGAATTTAATTTAGAAATCAGTCGTTTAGACTCATATAAAAGCCTCATTATACATCTGTTAGTGTAAAGAGTGCAGACTTAAGAGGGAACAGTTTGCAATACAAATAGAAGTGGACAGTGGTAGGAAGTTAGTATAGAAGAGTTTAACCACTTTCCATGCAAGTAAACCTCTAGAGAGGATCCTGAACTCTTGTAATGTAAACCAGAGGATGGAACATTTCCGACTGACTACAGTACATGAGCACAGTGTTTCCCACTGAGAAGCATTTGTTATAATTTACAGTGTTCTCCTCAGAAAATGTTGCCAGCCGGGTGACATTATAAAGTAGCCGGGTGGGGGAAAGTAATACTTTCTAAAATTATAACATTTTCTGCTCTCCAAAGTACAAAATAATTGCACAATTTAACATATAATTTATTTAATGATAATTTGTGTAATAAACATTGAAACATTTTAATATTAGCTAATTTAAGCTTAAAGTGATGGTAAACTTAACATGTTTTAAAATCAGGTCCGGAATCTAAGTGATATTTCTCTTGTTAAGTGTATCCAGTCCACGGATCATCCATTACTTGTGGGATATTCTCCTTCCCAACAGGAAGTTGCAAGAGGATCACCCACAACAGAGCTGCTATATAGCTCCTCCCCTAACTGCCATATCCAGTCATTCTCTTGCAACTCTCAACAAAGATGGAGGTAGTAAGAGGAGAGTGGTGTATTATAGTTAGTTTCTCTTGTTAAGTGTATCCAGTCCACGGATCATCCATTACTTATGGGATATTAACTCCTCCCCAACAGGAAGTGCAAGAGGATTCACCCAGCAGAGCTGCTATATAGCTCCTCCCCTAACTGCCATTACCAGTCATTCTCTTGCACCCAACGAATAGATAGGATGTGTGAGAGGACTGTGGTGATTATACTTAGTTTCATACCTTCAATCAAAAGTTTGTTATTTTATAATAGCACCGGAGTGTGTTATTCCTTCTCTGGTAGAATTTGAAGAAGAATCTACCTGAGTTTTTCTATGATTTTAGCCGGAGTAGTTAAGATCATATTGCTGTTTCTCGGCCATCTGAGGAGAGGTAAACTTCAGATCAGGGGACAGCGGGCAGATTAATCTGCAAAGAGGTATGTAGCAGCTTATTATTTTCTGACAATGGAATTGATGAGAAAATTCTGCCATACCGATATAATGTAAACTCAGCCTTAAATGCAGTAGCAGCAACTGGTATCAGGCTGTCATGTATGTATATTTTACACTTCAGTATTCTGGGGAATGGCACTTCACTGGAATTATACTGTATGCATAAAACTTTAGCCTAATTTGCAGGGACTAGCAACAGGCTTTTTAATAACACTCAATTTATTAATGTTAAACGTTTTTTGCTGGCATGTAAAATCGTTTAATTTTCTGAGGTACTGGGTGAAAAAATGTTTTGGGCACTATTTTTTTCCACTTGGCAGTCGTTTTATTTAATTTATGACAGTTTACTGATCTCTCTCACTGTTATGTGTGAGGGGGAGGGGCCTTTTTTGGCGCTTTTGCTACGCATCAAAAAATTCAGTCAGAAGTTTATTGTCTTCCCTGCATGATCCGGTTCATCTCTACAGAACTCAGGGGTCTTCAAAACTTGTTTTGAGGGAGGTAATCACTCACAGCAGAGCTGTGAGATTGTAGTTGACTGTGATAAAAAAACGTTTATTTCTGTATTTTTTTTTTTTTTCTGCCATCAGGGTTAGTTATCCTTTGCTAATGGGAGCAATCCTTTGCTAAAATTGTGTTTTTTACAAAGATTTGATGCTATAACTTCTCAGTTTATTAATTTTCAACTGTCATAACTTTTTATAGGCACAGTACGTTTTCATATTATAGTAAATTACTTGAAAAGTATTTCCAAGTTGCTAGTTTATTTGCTAGTGTGTTAAACATGTCTGATTCAGAGGAAGATAACTGTGCTATATGTGCTAAAGCCAAAGTGGAGCCCAATAGAAATTTATGTACTAACTGTATTGATGCTACTTTAAATAAAAGTCAATCTGTACAATTTGAACATTTTTCACCAAACAACGAGGGGAGAGTTATGCCGACTAACTCGCCTCACGTGTCAGTACCTGCATCTCCCGCTCGGGAGGTGCGTGATATTGTAGCGCCGAGTACATCTAGGCGGCCATTACAAATCACATTACAGGATATGGCTACTGTTATGACTGAAGTTTTGGCTAAATTACCAGAACTAAGAGGTAAGCGTGATCACTCTGGGGTGAGAACAGAGTGCGCTGATAATATTAGGGCCATGTCAGACACTGCGTCACAATTTGCAGAACATGAGGACGGAGAGCTTCATTCTGCGGGTGACGGTTCTGATCCAAACAAACTGGATTCAGATATTTCAAATTTTAAATTTAAGCTGGAAAACCTCCGTGTATTACTAGGGGAGGTGTTAGCGGCTCTGAATGATTGTAACACAGTTGCAATACCAGAGAAAATGTGTAGGTTGGATAAATATTTTGCGGTACCCGGCGAGTACTGACGTTTTTCCTATACCTAAGAGACTTACTGAAATTGTTACTAAGGAGTGGGATAGACCCGGTGTGCCGTTCTCACCCCCTCCGATATTTAGAAAGATGTTTCCAATAGACGCCACCACACGGGACTTATGGCAAACGGTCCCTAAGGTGGAGGGAGCAGTTTCTACTTTAGCTAAGCGTACCACTATCCCGGTGGAGGATAGCTGTGCCTTTTCAGATCCAATGGATAAAAAGTTAGAGGGTTACCTTAAGAAAATGTTTGTTCAACAAGGTTTTATATTGCAACCTCTTGCATGCATTGCGCCTGTCACGGCTGCAGCAGCATTTTGGTTTGAGTCTCTGGAAGAGACACTTGAATCAGCTCCATTAGATGAGATTACACACAAGCTTAAAGCCCTTAAGTTAGCTAACTCATTTATTTCAGATGCCGTAGTACATTTAACTAAACTTACGGCTAAGAATTCCGGATTCGCCATTCAGGCACGCAGAGCACTGTGGCTAAAATCCTGGTCAGCTGACGTTACTTCTAAATCTAAATTGCTTAATATACCTTTCAAAGGGCAGACCTTATTCGGGCCCGGGTTGAAAGAAATTATCGCTGATATTACAGGAGGTAAAGGCCATGCCCTGCCTCAAGACAGAGCCAAACCTAAGGCTAGACAGTCTAATTTTCGTTCCTTTCGTAATTTCAAAGCAGGAGCAGCATCAACTTCCTCTGCACCAAAACAGGAAGGAGCTGTTGCTCGCTACAGACAAGGCTGGAGACCTAACCAGTCCTGGAACAAGGGCAAGCAGGCCAGGAAACCTGCTGCTGCCCCTAAGACAGCATGAATCGAGGGCCCCCGATCCGGGAACGGATCTAGTGGGGGGCAGACTTACTCTCTTCGCCCAGGCTTGGGCAAGAGATGTCCAGGATCCCTGGGCGTTAGAGATCATATCTCAGGGATACCTTCTAGACTTCAAATTCTCTCCCCCAAGAGGGAGATTTCATCTGTCAAGGTTGTCAACAAACCAAATAAAGAAAGAGGCGTTTCTACGCTGCGTACAAGATCTTTTATTAATGGGAGTGATCAATCCGGTTCCGCGGTCGGAACAAGGACAAGGGTTTTACTCAAATCTGTTTGTGGTTCCCAAAAAAGAGGGAACTTTCAGGCCAATCTTGGATTTAAAGATCCTAAACAAATTCCTAAGAGTTCCATCGTTCAAAATGGAAACTATTCGGACAATTTTACCCATGATCCAAAAGGGTCAGTACATGACCACAGTGGATTTAAAGGATGCTTACCTTCACATACCGATTCACAAAGATCATTACCGGTATCTAAGGTTTGCCTTTCTAGACAGGCATTACCAGTTTGTAGCTCTTCCATTCGGATTGGCTACGGCTCCGAGAATCTTCACAAAGGTTCTGGGTGCTCTTCTGGCAGTAGCTCCGTACCTAGACGACATTCTGATACAAGCTTCAAGCTTTCAAACTGCCAAGTCTCATACAGAGTTAGTACTGGCATTTCTAAGGTCGCATGGATGGAAGGTGAACGAAAAGAAGAGTTCTCTCTTTCCACTCACAAGAGTTCCCTTCTTGGGGACTCTTATAGATTCTGTAGAAATGAAGATTTACCTGACAGAAGACAGGTTAACAAAGCTTCAAAATGCATGCCGTGTCCTTCATTCCATTCAACACCCGTCAGTAGCTCAATGCATGGAGGTGATCGGCTTAATGGTAGCAGCAATGGACATAGTACCCTTTGCACGCCTACATCTCAGACCGCTGCAATTGTGCATGCTAAGTCAGTGGAATGGGGATTACTCAGACTTGTCCCCTACTCTGAATCTGGATCAAGAGACCAGAAATTCTCTTCTATGGTGGCTTTCTCGCCCACATCTGTCCAGGGTGATGCCATTCAGCAGGCCGGACTGGACAATTGTAACAACAGACGCCAGCCTACTAGGTTGGGGCGCTGTCTGGAATTCTCTGAAGGCTCAGGGACAATGGAATCAGGAGGAGAGTCTCCTACCAATAAACATTCTGGAATTGAGAGCAGTTCTCAATGCCCTTCTGGCTTGGCCCCAGTTAACAACTCGGGGGTTCATCAGGTTTCAGTCTGACAACATCACGACTGTAGCTTACATCAACCATCAGGGAGGGACAAGAAGCTCCCTAGCAATGATGGAAGTATCAAAGATAATTCGCTGGGCAGAGTCTCACTCTTGCCACCTGTCAGCAATCCACATCCCGGGAGTGGAGAACTGGGAGGCGGATTTCTTAAGTCGTCAGAATTTTCATCCGGGGGAGTGGGAACTTCATCCGGAGGTCTTTGCCCAAATACTTCGACGTTGGGGCAAACCAGAGATAGATCTCATGGCGTCTCGACAGAACGCCAAGCTTCCTCGTTACGGGTCCAGATCCAGGGATCCGGGAGCGGTTCTGATAGATGCTTTGACAGCACCTTGGACCTTCGGGATGGCTTATGTGTTTCCACCCTTCCCGATGCTTCCTCGATTGATTGCCAGAATCAAACAGGAGAGAGCATCAGTGATTCTAATAGCGCCTGCATGGCCACGCAGGACTTGGTATGCAGATCTAGTGGACATGTCATCCTGTCCACCTTGGTCGCTACCTCTGAAACAGGACCTTCTGATCCAGGGTCCCTTCAAACATCAAAATCTAATTTCTCTGAAGCTGACTGCTTGGAAATTGAACGCTTGATTTTATCAAAACGTGGTTTTTCTGAGTCAGTTATTGATACCTTAATACAGGCTAGGAAGCCTGTTACCAGAAAGATTTACCATAAGATATGGCGCAAATACTTATATTGGTGCGAATCCAAGAGTTACTCATGGAGTAAGGTTAGGATTCCGAGGATATTGTCTTTTCTACAAGAAGGTTTAGAAAAGGGTTTATCCGCTAGTTCCTTAAAGGGACAGATTTCAGCTCTGTCCATTCTTTTACACAAACGTCTGTCAGAAGTTCCGGACGTTCAAGCTTTTTGTCAGGCTTTAGCTAGGATCAAGCCTGTGTTTAAAACTGTTGCTCCACCATGGAGTTTGAACTTAGTTCTTAATGTTTTACAGGGGGTTCCGTTTGAACCCCTTCATTCCATTGATATCAAGTTGTTATCTTGGAAAGTTCTGTTTTTAATGGCGATTTCCTCGGCTCGAAGAGTCTCTGAGTTATCTGCCTTACATTGTGATTCTCCTTATCTGATTTTTCATTCAGACAAGGTAGTTCTGCGTACTAAACCTGGGTTCCTACCTAAGGTGGTCACTAACAGGAATATCAATCAAGAGATTGTGGTTCCATCTTTGTGTCCTAATCCTTCTTCGAAAAAGGAACGTCTGCTACACAATCTAGATGTAGTCCGTGCCCTGAAATTTTATCTACAGGCAACTAAGGATTTTCGACAAACGTCTTCCCTGTTTGTCGTTTATTCTGGTCAGAGGAGAGGTCAAAAAGCTTCGGCTACCTCTCTCTCCTTTTGGCTTCGTAGCATAATACGGTTAGCCTATGAGACTGCTGGACAGCAGCCTCCTGAAAGAATTACAGCACATTCTACTAGAGCTGTGGCTTCCACTTGGGCCTTTAAGAATGAGGCTTCTGTTGAACAGATTTGCAAGGCTGCAACTTGGTCTTCTCTTCATACTTTTTCCAAATTTTACAAATTTGACACTTTTGCTTCTTCGGAGGCTGTTTTTGGGAGAAAGGTTCTTCAGGCAGTGGTTCCTTCCGTATAAAGAGCCTGCCTGTCCCTCCCGTCATCCGTGTACTTTAGCTTTGGTATTGGTATCCCATAAGTAATGGATGATCCGTGGGCTTACCTGATAAATTTATTTCTCTTGTAGTGTATCCAGTCCACGGCCCGCCCTGTCACTTTAAGGCAGGTAATTTTTCCATTAAACTACAGTCACCACTGCACCCTATGGTTTTCCTTTCTCTGCATGTTTTCGGTCGAATGACTGGTAATGGCAGTTAGGGGAGGAGCTATATAGCAGCTCTGCTGGGTGAATCCTCTTGCACTTCCTGTTGGGGAGGAGTTAATATCCCATAAGTAATGGATGATCCGTGGACTGGATACACTACAAGAGAAATAAATTTATCAGGTAAGCATACATTATGTTTTTTTAACTTCAATCAAAAGTTTGTTATTTTTAAATGGTACCGGAGTGTACTGTTTCATCTCAGGCAGCATTAGAAGAAGAATCTGCCTGTGATTTCTATGATCTTAGCAGAAGTAACTAAGATCCACTGCCGTTCTCACATATTCTGAGGAGTGAGGTAACTTCAGAGGGGGAATGGCGTGCAGGTTTTCCTGCAATAAGGTATGTGCAGTTAACATATTTCTAGGGATGGAATTTGCTAGAAAAATGCTGCTGATACCGGATTAATGTAAGTTAAGCCTAAATGCAGTGATTTAATAGCGACTGGTATCAGGCTTATTAACAGAGATACATACTCTTATAAAAATGTAATATAAAACGTTTGCTGGCATGTTTAATCGTTTTTATATATGTTTGGTGACAAAACTTATTGGGGCCTAGTTTTTTTCCACATGGCTGGCTTGCTTTTTGCCTAGAAACAGTTTCCTGAGGCTTTCCACTGTTGTAATATGAGTGTGGGGGGGGGCTATTTTAGCGCTTTTCTGCGCAGCTAGAATTACAGACTGAGACAGTCAGCTTCCTTCTGCATGATACAGGACATCTCTGAAGGGCTCAAAGGACTTCAAAAGTCATGTTTGAGGAGGGTAACAACCACAGTAGACCTGTAGCAGTTGTTGTGACTGTGTTTAAAAACGTTTTTGTCATTTATTATTCCGTTTTTGGTATTAAGGGGTTAATCATCCATTTGCAAGTGGGTGCAATGCTCTGCTAACTTGTTACATACACTGTAAAAATTTCGTTAGTGTAACTGCCTTTTTTCACTGTTATTTCAAATTTTGTCAAAATTTGTTTCTCTTAAAGGCACAGTAACATTTTTTTATATTGCTTGTTAACTTGATTCAAAGTGTTTTCCAAGCTTGCTAGTCTCATTGCTAGTCTGTGCAAACATGTCTGACACAGAGGACACTACTTGTTCATTATGTTTAAAAGCCATGGTGGAGCCCCATAGGAGAATTTGTACTAAATGTACTGATTTCATCTTAAACAGTAAAGATCAGTCTTTGTTTATAAATGAATTGTCACCAGAGGGGTCTGTCGAGGGGGAAGTTATGCCGACAAACTCTCCCCACGTGTCGGACCCTTCGCCTCCCGCTCAATGGACACACGCTAATATGGCGCCAAGTACATCAGGGACGCCCATAGTGATTACTTTGCAGGACATGGCTGCAATCATGAATAATACCCTGTCAGAGGTATTATCCAGATTGCCTGAATTGAGAGGCAAGCGCGATAGCTCTGGGGTTAGACGAGATACAGAGCGCGTAGATGCTGTAAGAGCCATGTCTGATACTGCGTCACAATATGCAGAACCTGAGGACGGAGAGCTTCAGTCTGTGGGTGACGTCTCTGAATCAGGGAAACCTGATTCAGAGATTTCTAATTTTAAATTTAAGCTTAAGAACCTCCGTGTATTGCTTGGGGAGGTATTAGCTGCTCTGAATGACTGTGACACAATTGCAGTGCCAGAGAAATTGTGTAGGCTGGAGAAATACTATGCAGTACCGGTGAGTACTGATGTTTTTCCAATACCTAAAAGGCTTACAGAAATCATTAGTAAGGAGTGGGATAGACCCGGTGTGCCCTTTTCCCCACCTCCTATATTTAGAAAAATGTTTCCAATAGATGCCACTACACGGGACTTATGGCAGACAGTCCCTAAGGTGGAGGGAGCAGTTTCTACTTTAGCAAAGCGTACCACTATCCCGGTTGAGGACAGTTGTGCTTTTTCAGATCCAATGGATAAAAAATTAGAGGGTTACCTTAAGAAAATGTTTATTCAACAAGGTTTTATTTTACAGCCCCTTGCATGCATTGCGCCTGTCACTGCTGCGGCGGAGTTCTGGTTTGAGGCCCTGGAAGAGGCCATCCATACAGCTCCATTGACTGAAATTATTGACAAGCTTAGAACGCTTAAGCTAGCTAACTCATTTGTTTCTGATGCCATTGTTCATTTGACTAAACTAACGGCTAAGAATTCCGGATTCGCCATCCAGGCGCGTAGGGCGCTATGGCTCAAATCCTGGTCAGCTTATGTGACTTCAAAGTCTAAATTACTCAACATTCCTTTCAAGGGGCAGACCTTATTTGGGCCTGGTTTGAAGGAAATTATTGCTGACATTACTGGAGGTAAGGGTCATGCCCTTCCTCAGGACAGGGCCAAATCAAGGGCCAAACAGTCTAATTTTCGTGCCTTTCGAAATTTCAAGGCAGGTGCAGCATCAACTTCCTCTGCTTCAAAACAAGAGGGAACTTTTGCTCAATCCAAGCAGGCCTGGAAACCTAACCAGTCCTGGAACAAGGGCAAGCAGGCCAGAAAGCCTGCTGTTGCCTCTAAGACAGCATGAAGGAGCGGCCCCCTATCCGACAACGGATCTAGTAGGGGGCAGACTCTCTCTCTTCGCCCAGGCGTGGGCAAGAGATGTTCAGGATCCCTGGGCGTTGGAGATCATATATCAGGAATATCTTCTGGACTTCAAAGCTTCTCCTCCACAAGGGAGATTTCACCTTTCAAGATTATCTGCAAACCAGATAAAGAAAGAGGCATTCCTAAGCTGCGTACAAGACCTCCTTGTAATGGGAGTGATCCATCCAGTTCCGCGGACGGAACAAGGACAGGGGTTTTATTCAAATCTGTTTGTGGTTCCCAAAAAAGAGGGAACCTTCAGACCAATTTTGGATCTAAAGATCCTAAACAAATTCCTCAGAGTTCCATCAGTCAAGATGGAAACTATTCGAACCATTTTACCCATGATCCAAGAGGGTCAGTACATGACCACAGTGGATTTAAAGGATGCCTACCTTCACATTCCGATTCACAAGGATCATCATCGGTTCCTGAGGTTTGCCTTTCTAGACAGGCATTACCAATTTGTAGCTCTTCCATTCGGGTTGGCTACAGCCCCAAGAATTTTTACAAAGGTTCTGGGCTCACTTCTAGCGGTTCTAAGACCACGAGGCATAGCGGTGGCTCCTTACCTAGACGACATCCTGATACAGGCGTCAAGCTTTCAAATTGCCAAGTCTCATACAGAGATAGTTCTGGCATTTCTGAGGTCGCATGGGTGGAAAGTGAACGAAGAAAAGAGTTCTCTATCTCCTCTCACAAGGGTTTCCTTCCTAGGGACTCTAATAGATTCTATAGAAATGAAAATTTACCTGACGGAGTCCAGGTTATCAAAACTTCTAAATGCTTGCCGTGTTCTTCACTCCATTCCGCGCCCCACGGTGGCTCAGTGCATGGAAGTAATCGGCTTAATGGTAGCGCAATGGACATATTGCCATTTGCACGCCTGCATCTCAGACCGCTGCAATTATGCATGCTCAGTCAGTTGAATGGGGATTACACAGATTTGTCCCCTCTACTAAATCTGGATCAGGAAACCAGAGATTCTCTTCTCTGGTGGTTTTCTCGGGTCCATCTGTCCAAAGGTATGACCTTTCGCAGACCAGATTGGACCATTGTGACAACAGATGCCAGCCTTCTAGGTTGGGGTGCAGTCTGGAACTCCCTGAAGGCTCAGGGTTCATGGACTCAGGAGGAGAAACTCCTCCCAATAAATATTTTGGAGTTAAGAGCGATATTCAATGCTCTTCTAGCTTGGCCTCAGTTAGCAACACTGAGGTTCATCAGATTTCAGTCGGACAACATCACGACTGTGGCTTACATCAACCATCAAGGGGGAACCAGAAGTTCCCTAGCGATGTCAGAAGTCTCCAAGATAATTTGCTGGGCAGAGACTCACTCTTGCCACCCGTCAGTGATCCATATCCCAGGTGTAGAGAACTGGGAGGCGGATTTTCTAAGTCGTCAGACTTTTCATCCGGGGGAGTGGGAACTCCAACCGGAGGTGTTTGCTCAATTGGTTCTCCGTTGGGGCAAACCAGAACTGGATCTCATGGTGGGACCCAGAAGCGGCACTGATAGATGCTCTAGCAGCGCCTTGGTTCTTCAACCTGGCTTATGTGTTTCCACCGTTTCCTCTGCCCCCTCGACTGATTGCCAAAATCAAACAGGAGAGAGCATCGTTGATATTGATAGCGCCTGCGTTGCCACGCAGGACCTGGTATGCAGACCTAGTGGACATGTCATCCTTTCCACCTTGGACTCTGCCTCTGAGACAAGACCTACTAATACAAGGTCCTTTCAATCATCCGAATCTACTTTCTCTGAGACTGACTGCATGGAGATTGAACGCTTGATCCTATCAAAGCGTGGCTTCTCTGAGTCAGTAATTGATACCTTAATACAGGCACGAAAGCCTGTCACCAGGAAAATTTACCACAAGATATGGCGTAAATATCTTCATTGGTGTGAATCCAAGAATTACTCATGGAGTAAGGTTAGGATTCCTAGGATATTGTCCTTCCTCCAAGAGGGTTTGGACAAAGGATTATCAGCTAGTTCTTTAAAGGGACAGATTTCTGCTCTGTCTATTCTTTTACACAAGCGTCTGGCAGACGTTCCAGACGTTCAGGCATTTTGTCAGGCTTTAGTCAGAATTAAGCCTGTGTTTAAACCTGTTGCTCCTCCATGGAGCTTAAACTTGGTTCTTAAAGTTCTTCAAGGGGTTCCGTTTGAACCCCTTCATTCTATTGATATCAAACTTCTAATATGGAAAGTTCTTTTTCTGATGGCTATTTCCTCGGCTCGAAGAGTCTCTGAGTTATCTGCCTTACATTGTGATTCTCCTTATCTGATCTTTCATTCAGATAAAGTTGTTCTGCGTACAAAACCTGGGTTTTTACCTAAGGTGGTTTCTAACAAAAATATCAATCAAGAGATTGTTGTTCCATCATTATGTCCTAATCCTTCTTCAAAGAAGGAACGTCTTTTGCATAATCTTGACGTAGTCCATGCCTTGAAGTTTTACTTACAGGCTACTAAAGATTTTCGCCAAACATCTAACCTGTTTGTCGTTTACTCTGGACAGAGGAGAGGTCAAAAGGCCTCGGCAACCTCTCTTTCTTTTTGGCTTCGGAGTATAATCCGTTTAGCCTATGAGACTGCTGGACAGCAGCCTCCTGAAAGGATTACAGCTCATTCTACGAGAGCTGTGGCTTCCACCTGGGCCTTTAAAAATGAGGCCTCTGTTGAACAGATTTGCAAGGCTGCGACTTGGTCTTCGCTTCATACTTTTTCCAAATTTTACAAATTTGATACTTTTGCTTCTTCGGAGGCTGTTTTTGGGAGAAAGGTTCTACAGGCAGTGGTTCCTTCCATTTAAGTTCCTGCCTTGTCCCTCCCATCATCCGTGTACTTTAGCTTTGGTATTGGTATCCCACAAGTAATGGATGATCCGTGGACTGGATACACTTAACAAGAGAAAACATAATTTATGCTTACCTGATAAATTTATTTCTCTTGTAGTGTATCCAGTCCACGGCCCGCCCTGTCTTTTTCAGGCAGGTCTAAATTTTAATTAAACTACAGTCACCACTGCACCCTATGGTTTCTCCTTTCTCGGCTTGTTTCAGTCGAATGACTGGATATGGCAGTTAGGGGAGGAGCTATATAGCAGCTCTGCTGTGGGTGATCCTCTTGCAACTTCCTGTTGGGAAGGAGAATATCCCACAAGTAATGGATGATCCGTGGACTGGATACACTACAAGAGAAATACATTTATCAGGTAAGCATAAATTATGTTTTTAGATTAAAGGGACAGTCTCTACCAGAATTTTTAGTTTTAAGAGATAGATAATCCTTTTATTAACCATTCCCTAGTTTTGCATAACCAACACAGTTATAATAATACACTTTTTACCTCTGTGATTATCTTGTATCTATGCCTCTGCAAACTGCCCCCTTATTTCAGTTCTTTTGACAGACTTGCATTTTTAGCCAATAAGTGCTGACTCATAGGTTACTCCACGTGCATGAGCACAGTGTTATCTATATGAAACACATGAACTAACACCCTCTGTCAAAATGCATTCAGATAAGAGATGGCCTTCAAGGTCCAAAAAATTAGCACATGAACCTCCTCTGTTTAGCTTTCAATTAAGAATACCAAGAGAACAAAGCAAAATTGGTGATAAAAGTAAATTGAAAAGTTGTTTAAAATTACATGCCCTATCTGAATCATGAAATTCATCATTTTGGACTAGACTGTCCTTTTAAATTTAATTGATCACTTCAGTTCTAATGAACCTGCGCTGTAACTTACTTTTTTAATCTAGCCGTGCCATTCCAATACCCTGCGGTCTGGCCGCCCACTTCAAATCATTAGCGCACAAAAAATATAAGTTTTGAACTGTTCTCCAATCCTGCTCTAGCTACAAAAAAAGTGTTGTACGGCTAGGGAGCTGATTGGACAACAGTTCAAACCGTTAGCTCACATAAATTGAGTTTTGAAGTGGTTGGCCAGAGCACAGGTTAGATTAAAAAGTACGGCTAGATTAAAAAGAAAATTACAGTGCATCTCAATTAGAAGTGATCACTTAAAGTCCATCTAAAATATTGCATTGATTCCGGACCTGATTTTAAAACATGTAAAATTTACAATCACGTTAATATTGGCTACAATTTTAGCTGGGCTGTCAGTAATATCAGCCGGGTGGTGCACCCATAAAAAATGTCCTGCGGAAAACACTGATTTACCATTATTGCAAAAGTACAAAACAAAGTGTATTGATTGGCTATTTGTGGGGGTTTCAGAACGGTACCCATTCCAATCTTTTTGAAAGCTTTATGATAAGCCACATATTACAAGATTTTCTAATAAATCTTTGGCATGGTTACACCTTTATGGGGACATTGCTATTCTAATCTATCAAAAAACTGTTTCTAGTAGGTTTATGCATGATTTTTTGACTTTACAGATCTTAAGGGTTTGACCTCTTTAAAAAACAACTAATTTTAGAGTATTTCAAGCTGGCCTATGTTGGCAGTTTGCATGGAATTTTTTTCAGTGTTGACATTTTCGCTGATGTTCAGCTCACATGTTAATAAATGCTATTGTTTGGTTCAGTGAAAAGTTACAAATATTGTTCAAATCATAAATAAACTATGAAACTTTTATAAGGGATTTGAAGCCAAAACATGTTTTTCATGATTTAGACAGGGCATACAATTTACATTCTCTTGGTATCCTTTTGTTGAATTAGCAGCAAAGCACTACTGAGAGAGGTAAATGAACAGATCAGGTGAGCCAATTAGAAAAGGGATACATGTGCAGCCACCAATCAGCACCTAGCTCATAGTAGTGCATTGCTACTCCTGAGCCTATCAGGATATGATTTTCAACCAAGAGAACAAAGCAATTAGATAAGAGAAGTAAATTGGAAAGTCGCTCTATCTGAACCATAAGAGAAAATAAAATTGGGTTTCATGTCCCTTGAATATAATTAGAATGTTAATTTATGATTACCATGTTTACACATCAAAACAATTCATAGCAATTATAAAATGTACTTAAAGGGACAGTCAACACCAGAACTTTTGTTGTTTAAAATCCCTTTATTACCTATTCCCCAGTTTTGCATAACCAACACAGTTATAATAATATACTTTGTACCTCTGTTATTACCTTGTACCTAAGCATCTTCTGACAGCCCCCTGATCACATGACATTTTATTTATTATCTATTGACTTGCATTTTAGCTAATTAGTGTCTGACACAAGCCACGGGCGTGATCACAATGTTATCTATATGTGAAAAGCAAATATAAAAGAGGCGGCCTTCAAGGGCTTAGAAATGATCATATGAGCATACCTAGGTTTAGCTTTCAACTAAGAATACCAAGAGAACAAAGCAAAATTGGTGATAAAAGTAAATTGGAAAGTTGTTTAAAATTACATGCTCTATTTGAATCATGTTTTTTTTGGACTTGACTGTCCCTTTAAAATTATACGAAACTTAGTTATTGTTAAATACAATTGGTAAATAAAAAAGCCTGGGCTCATATATATTAATCAGCCATCACCAATATTTAAATAATTAGCTGTAATGTTTTACTTTTGTTTTGGTCTGTTATCTTTTGTTTCAATTAACCCCTTAGTGACCAGACCATTTTTCAATTTTCTTACCGTTAAGGACCATGGCTGTTTTCTTCTTAAATGGAAAGAGTCCACAGCTGCATTCATTACTTTTGGGAAATAAGAACCTGGCCACCAGGAGGAGGCAAAGACACCCCAGCCAAAAACTCCTCCCACTTCCCTCATCCCCCAGTCATTCTTTGGCTTTTGTCCCAGGAGGTTGGCAGAGAAGTGTCAGAATTGAATTTGTCTCTTATGGATGGTAATACTCTCCAACATGGGACTGGAGTTTTAAGTAATCCTGTCAGTCTCTCAGTGAGGGCTTGGATGAAAGTTAGAGTCCGGAGATGCAGGGAGAGTCTTTCTGCGAAACCATCCTGACTCATGTTAACAGCTCCTCAAGCAATCAGCGTTGTCGAACTTCGCTCAGCTGCCTGCTTTCTTCTCTCAAGTCCATGGTGGAGGCGATGCTACTATCCGTCACACTTGAAGGGCCGTGTTTCTGTTCCACGGCGTAGATTCCGGTAAGATTGTTTAATTTTCTTTCTCCGTGAATGTACTGTAATACAGATGTTTTTCCGGGAGGCTACCACCTTGCGTGACTAGCTTAACATAAGGGTCTCAGTGATTCTCCTTTTTATATCTTGGAATCAAGGGTTAATATCTCTTGAGGAGGGATATTGAACAGGTTTTTTTTAAATCATGTTTGTTATGTGATTCAATCTGCTTATGTGTAGTATTAAATCGGCTCAGGGCTTGGAACATAAAGGCCTTTGGAAGTGATGCGACCTTATGGCTGGGCACGCTTTTTTTTGGACTATACGGTTCACCTTTTGGCCGGGCGTGGTTACGCTCTGTCCTCCATTACCGCATTCCTGACTGTGTGGCGACGGAGAAATTCTAGTTCACAGGGGTCTGGTTCATAGGAGGTGGTGAGTGCCCCAGCCATTGTGGGTGTCAGGTGCCATTTTGTTTTGTCTTATAGTCCATATTGGCATATTCTCTATCCAGTTATGGAGAATTCTGATGCTGAGACTGTTCAAATTTCAGATTCTTCATCCGTGGAAGAATCCGGATTGGCCTCGTTGACACATGTTAATCAGTTATGTTTGGTGTGTCGTATTAGAGCGCCTTGTTCCTCTGGCTTGGGTTATCAAGGAACAGCTGAGCCATCCACCTCTGGGGGTCCTGTCCTCCAAGAGGGGAGTTCCCTACCGCTTCATACTTCTACACATGCGGGTAACCCAGATTATGATTATTTAACCATGCAGGACGGCTTGTTCCCCCCGGAGGTTGCAGCACGTTTTCGCTTCCACATATTCTTGCCAATTATTCGCCTGCAGAGTCCAGACGTTTATGCGCGATTGTGCTCGTGCCCAATTGTCCCCGGGTCTATTGCCTTGGGGAGGGCCTGTACAGTTCCCTGCGGGTGTAGCTGTCCCTGAGTGTTGTGCCTTTCGTTAAAGAGTTGCGCACCTTCGTGTCTTACTCAGACATGTTTTTCAGTTATTAAATGACCCTATCCTTATCGGATACGGGAATTTTCAGTCTGCTTCTTCGAATGGTGCACCTCATTAGACATGTGGGGATGATGTAATCTCCTGACTGTTCTTTATTGAGATCCTTCCCAGTTTTTTTGGAAGAGTAGGGCTCCGTTTGGGTGGTCCTTGCGGGTAGGCCTGTTTTCTTCTTGGGTTGCCTTATATTTTCTTTTTATCCGATTAGGATGTCTTTTATTTTGTTTATTTGTTTCCTTCTGGAATCTTAAACTGGGATTGATACTCTCTGTTACTTCTGCAGAAGTGTTTTCTCCAACATTGGTGTGTCCGGTCCACGGCGTCATCCTTACTTGTGGGATATTCTCTTCCCCAACAGGAAATGGCAAAGAGTCCCAGCAAAGCTGGTCACATGATCCCTCCTAGGCTCCGCCCACCCCAGTCATTCTCTTTGCCGTTGCACAGGCAACATCTCCACGGAGATGGTTAAGAGTTTTTTTGGTGTTTAAATGTAGTTTTTATTCTTCTATCAAGTGTTTGTTATTTTAAAATAGTGCTGGTATGTACTATTTACTCTGAAACAGAAAAAGGATGAAGATTTCTGTTTGTAAGAGGAAGATGATTTTAGCAGACAGTTACTAAAATCGATTGCTGTTTCCACACAGGACTGTTGAGATGAAGTAACTTCAGTTGGGGGAAACAGTTAGCAGACTTTTCTGCTTAAGGTATGACTAGCCATATTTCTAACAAGACCATGTAATGCTGGAAGGCTGTCATTTCCCCTCATGGGGACCGGTAAGCCATTTTCTTAGTTAAACATAAAAGAATAAAGGGCTTCAAAAAGGGCTTAAAAAACTGGTAGACATTTTTCTGGGCTAAAACGATTGCTTTACTAGGCATATTATGCAGATTCTAACTAATAATGGTTATTATAATCTTGGGGATTGTTTAGAAAAACGGCAGGCACTGTGTTGGACACCTTTTTCAGATGGGGGCCTTTTCTCTTGTTAAGTGTATCCAGTCCACGGATCATCCATTACTTATGGAATATATTCTCCTTCCCAACAGGAAGCTGCAAGAGTCCACCCACAGCAAAGCTGCTATATAGCTCCTCCCCTAACTGCCATATTCAGTCATTCTCTTGCAAGCCTCAACATAGATAGGAGGTCGTGAGAGTCTGTGGTGCTTTCTACTTAGTTTATTATTCAATCAAAAGTTTGTTATTTTTAAATGGCACCGGAGTGTGCTGTTTATCTCAGGCAGTATTTGGAAGAAGAATCTGCCTGCGTTTTTCTATGATCTTAGCAGACGTAACTAAGATCCATTTGCTGTTCTCACACATTCTGAGGAGTGAGGTACTTCAGAGGGGGAATGGCGTGCAGGTTTTCCTGCAGATAAGGTATGTGCAGTAAAATATTTTTCTAGGAATGGAATTGACTAAGAAAATACTGCTGATACCGAAGTAATGTAAGTAAAGCCTTAAATGCAGCGATAGCGACTGGTATCAGGCTTATTAATAGAGATACATACTCTTATAAAAATGTGTTTTAAAACGTTTGCTGGCATGTTTAATCGTTTTTTAACGTACATTGGTGATAACACTGTAATGTTGGTATAGCCTTAAATGCAGTAAAAGCGACTGGTATCAGGCTTATTAATAGAGATACATACTCTTGTAAAAATGTGTTTTAAAACGTTTGCTGGCATGTTTAATCGTTTTTTAACATATGTTTGGTGATAAAACTTATTGGGGCCTAAGTTTTTTCCACATGGCTGGCTTAAATTTTGCATAGAAACAGTTAACTGAAGCTTCCCACTGTTGGCTGTGGCAGTTTGTTGTGTCTGTTTTTAAAAACGTCTATGTCGTTTTTTTTATCTGTTTTTTGCATTAAGGGGTTAATCATCCATTTGCAAGTGGGTGCAATGCTCTCTTACCTTATTACATGTACTGTAAAAATTTCGTTTGTTTTACTGCCTTTTTTTCACTGTTTTTCAAATTTTGACAAAATTTGTTTCTCTTAAAGGCACAGTAACGTTTTATATATTTGCTTGTTAACTTGATTTAAAGTGTTTTCCAAGCTTACTAGTCTCATTATTAGTTTGTTCTAACATGTCTAACATAGAGGAAGCTCTGTGTTCATTATGTTTTAAAGCCATGGTGGAACCCCAACTTAGAATGTGTACCAGATGTACTGATTTCATGTTAAACAATAAAGATCATTTTTTGTCTTTAAAAACATTATCACCAGAGGATTCTGTCGTGGGGGTAGTTATGCCGACTAACTCTCCCCACGTGTCAGACCTTTTGACTCCCGCTTTAGGGACTCACGCTCAAATGGCGCCAAGTACATCAAGGGCACCCATAGCGTTTCTTTTACCAGGGGATTCTGTCGAGGGGAAAGTTATGCCGACTAACTCTCCCCACGTGTCAGACCCTTCGACTCCCGCTTCAGGGACTCACGCTCAAATGGCGCCAAGTACATCAAGGGCGCCCATAGCGTTTATTTTACAAGACATGGCAAAGGTGGTGAATAATATTCTGGCAGCAGTATTAGTCAGACTACCTGAAATTAAAGGAAAGCAGTTAGCTCTGGGGGTAGATACAGAGCATACAGACGCTTTAAGAACCATGTATGATACTACCTCACAATATGCTTAGTCTGTGGGTGATTTTTTTTTTACTCAGGGAAGATGATTTAACCTGATTCTGATATTTCTACATTTAAAATTTATGCTTGAGAACCTCCACTTGTTGCTCAGGGAGGCTTTGGCTGCTCTGAATGAATGTGTACAATCGCAGGGCCAGAGAAATTGTGTAGACTGGATAAATAATATGCAGTGCCGGTGTGTACTGATGTTTTTCCAAAACCTAAAGAGGTTTACTAAAAATTTTTTAATAAGGAATGGGATAGACCAGGTGTGCCGTTCTCTTCCCCTCCTATTTTTTAGAAGAATGTTTTCTAATAGTTACCACCACACGGGACTTCTGGCAGACAGTTCCTAAGGTGGAGAGAAGAGTTTCTACTCTAGCTAAGCGTACCACTACCTCTGATGAGGACAGTTGTGCTTTTTAGATCCAATGGATAAAAAATGTTTATTCAACAGGGTTTTATCCTGCAGCCCCTTGCATACATTGCTTCTGTCACTGCTGCTGCGGCGTTCTGGGTTGAGTCTCTTGATGAGGCTTTACAGTTAAGCGACTCCATTGGATGAATATATTTGACAAGCTTATGCTAGCCAATTCCTTTGTTTTCTGATGCCTTGTTCATTTGACTAGACTAACGGCTAAGAATTCTGTTTTTTACTATACTGGCGCGCAGAGCGCTATGGCTTATATCATGGTCAGCTGTCGTGACTTTAATAAATAAGCTACTTAACTTCCCTTCAAGGGGCAGACCCTATTCGGGCCTGGTTTGAAGGAGATTATTGCTTATATCACTGGAGGAAAAGGTCATGCCCTTCCTCAGGATAGGTCCAAATCAAGGGCCAAAAAAAAAAAAAAAAAAAGTCTAATTTTCGTGCCTTTTAAAAACTTCAGGGCAGGTGTGGCATCCTCTTCCTCTAAGGCAAAACAAGAGGGAATTTTTGCTCAGTCCAAGGCGGTCTGGAGACAATCGGACCTGGAACAAAGATAAGCAGGCCAAGGAGCCTGCTGCTGCCTCTAAGGCAGCATGAAGGAACGGACCCCTATCCGGTAACGGATCCTATAGGGGGCAGACTTTCATTCTTCGCCCAGGCGTGGGCAAGAGATGCCCTGGATCCCTAGGCATTGGAATTTATATCCCAGAGATATCTTCTGGATTTCAAAGATTCCCCCCCAAAAAAAGGGGAGATTTCGCCTTTCACAATTATCTGCAAACCAGATAAAGAAGGAGGCATTCTTACATTGTGTACGAGATCCATCCAGTTCCAAGAGAGGAACAGGGACAGAGTTTTTACTCAAATCTGTTTGTGGTTCCCAAGGAGAGGGAACCTTCAGACCTATTTTGGATCTAAAGATCTTAAACAAATTCCTCAGAATTCCGTCATTTAAGATGGAAACTATTCGTACCATCTTAACTATGATCCAGGAGAGTCAATAGAGGACTACAATGGATTTGAAGGATGCTTATCCTCACATTGTGATGCATAAAGATCACCATCGTTTTTCAGGTTTGCCTTTCTAGACAGGCATTACCAGTTTGTAGCTCTTTCCTTTGGGATATCTACAGCCCCAAGAATCTTTATGGAGGTTCTGGGGTCGCTTTGGCGGTCCTTAGACCGCGGGGCATAGAAGTGGCCCCTTATTTAGACGACATCCTGATACAGGCGTCAAACATCCAAATTGCCCAGTCTCATACGGACGTAGTACTGGCATTTCTGAGATCACATGGGTGGAAAGTGAACAAGGAAAGAGTTCTCTATCCCCAATCTCAAGGGTTTCCCTCCTAGGGACTCTGATAGATTCTGTAGAAATGAAAATTTACCTGACGGAGTCCAGGTTGTCAAAGTTTCTAAATTTCTGCCGTGTTTTTTCATCCCATCCGCGCCCTTCGGTGGCTCAGTACATGAATGAAATCGGCTTAATGGTAGCGGCAAGGGACATAGTACAGTTTGCACGTCTACATTTCAGACCGCTGCAACTGTGCATGCTCAGTCAGAGGAACGGGGATTACACAGATTTGTCCCCCTGTTAAACCTGGACCAAGAGACCAGAGATTCTCTTCTCTGTTGACTATGTCGGGTCCATCTGTCCAAGGGTATGACCTTCCGCAGGTCAGATGGGACAATTGTTACAATAGATGCCAGCCTTTTAGGTTGGGATGCAGTCTGGAACTCCCTGAAGGCTCAGGGATAGTGGACTTAGGAGGAGACCCTCCTTCTAATAAATATTCTGGAACTGGGAGTGATATTCCATGCTCTTCAGACTTGGCCTCAGTTAGCAACTCTGAGGTACATCATACTCAGTCGGACAATATACACGACTGTGGCTTACATCAGCCATCAAGGGGGAACAGAAGTTCCCTAGCGATGTTAGAAGTCTTACAATAATTCACTGGACAGAGACTCACTCTTGTCTATCAGCTATCCATATCCCAGGTGTTGAGAACTGGGAGGTGGATTTTCTAAGTCGTCAGACTTTTCTTCCGGGGGAGTGGGATTTCCTCCGGAGGTCAAGACCAAGCAGGAGAGGGCTTTGGTGTTTTTGACAGCGCCTGCGTAGCCACGCAGGACCTGGTATGCAGAACTGGTGGACATGTCATCCTTTCCATCACGGTCTCTGCTTCTGAGACAGGTCCCTCTACCTCAGGGTCCTTTCAACCATCTAAATAGAATCAATCTGAGATGGACTGCCTGGAGACTGAACGCTTGATGTTATCAAAGCATGGCTTCTCCGAGTCAGTCATTGATACCTTAATACAGACATGAAAGCCTGTCTCTAGGAAAATTGAACATAGATATGGTGTAAATATCTGATTGTTATGAATCCAAGGGTTACTCATGGAGTAAAGTCTGGATTTCCAGGATATTATCTTTTCTCCAAGATGTTTTTGAGAAAAGGGTTGTCAGCTAATTCCTTAAAAGGGGACAGATTTTTACTCTGTCTATTTTTTTGCACAAGCGTCTGGCAGGTATTCTAGACGTTCAGGCATTTGGTCAGGCTTTGGTTAGATCCAAGCCTGTGTTTAAAACTGTTGCTCCGCCATGGAGCTTAAACCTGATTCTTAAGGTTCTTCAAGAAGTTCCGTTTGAACCTTTTTTGTTCCATAGATATCAATCTTTATCTTGGAAAGTTCCTTTTGGGTAGCTAATTCCTCGACTCGTAGAGTCTCCAAGTTATCTGTGTTACAATGTGATTCTCCTTATCTGGTCCTTCGTACGGATAAGGTAGTCCTGCGTACCAACCTGGGTTTTTTCCTAAGGTGGTATCTAACAAGTACATCACTCAAGAGATAGTTGTTCCATGCTTGTATCCTAATCCTTCCTCAAAGAAGGAACGTCTATTACACAATATTGGACGTGGTTTGTGCTTTAAAGTTTTACTTACAAGCTACTACAGTTTTCATCAAACGTTCACCTTGTTTGTTGTCTATTCTGGACAGAGGAGAGGTCAAAAGCAGCCTCTCTGTCTTTTTGGTTAAAAAGCATAATTCATTTAGCTTATGAGACTGCTGGACAGCAGCCTCCTGAAGGGATTACAGCTCATTCTACTAGAGCTGTGGTTTTCACTTGGGCCTTTTTTAAATGTGGCTTCTGTTGAACAGACGGAGTCTTGGTCTGCGCTTCATACTTTTCAAATTTAACAAATTTGATACCTTGCTTCTTCGGAGGCTATTTTTGGGAGAAAGGGTTTTTTACAGGCAGTGGTAACTTCCGTTTAAGTACCTGCCTTGTCCCTCCCATCATCCGTGTACTTTAGCTTTGGTATTGGTATTCCATAAGTAATGGATGATCCGTGGACTGGATACACTTAACAATAGAAAACATAATTTATGCTTACCTGATAAATTTATTTCTCTTGTAGTGTATCCAGTCCACGGCCCGCCCTGTCACTTTAAGGCAGGTAATTTTTTCATTTGAACTACAGTCACCACTGCACCCTATGGTTTTTCCTTTCTCTGCATGTTTTCGGTCGAATGACTGAATATGGCAGTTAGGGGAGGAGCTATATAGCAGCTTTGCTGTGGGTGGACTCTTGCAGCTTCCTGTTGGGAAGGAGAATATATTCCATAAGTAATGGATGATCCGTGGACTGGATACACTACAAGAGAAATAAATTTATCAGGTAAGCATAAATTATGTTTTCTAGTTATAGACAGAGCCTCATTTTCGCGCCACTAATGCGCAGTTGTTTTTGGAGAGCTAGGCATGCAGATGCATGTGTGAGGAGCTAAGAATCACTGAAAAAGCTTATAGAAGGCATCTTTTGGTATCGTATTCCCCTCTGGGCTTGGTTGGGTCTCAGCAAAGCATATAGCTGGGACTGTATAGGGGTTAAATGTAAAAACGGCTCCGGTTCCGATATTTTAAGGGTTAAAGCTCTGAAATTTGGTGTGCAATACTTTTAATGCTTTAAGACACTGTGGTGAAATTTTGGTGAAATTTTGGTGAATTTTGAACAATTCCTTCATACTTTTTCACATATTCAGTAATAAAGTGTTTTCAGTTTGAAATTTAAAGTGACAGTAACGGTTTTATTTTAAAACGTTTTTTGTGCTTTGTTGACAAGTTTAAGCCTGTTTAACATGTCTGTACCATCAAATAAGCTATGTTCTATATGTATGAAAGCCAATGTGTCTCCCCATTTAAATTTATGTGATAATTGTGCCATAGTGTCCAAACAAAGTAAGGACAGTAATGCCACAGATAATGATATTGCCCAAGATGATTCCTCAAATGAGGGGAGTAAACATGATACTACATCATCCCCTTCTGTGTCTACACCAGTTTTGCCCACACAGGAGGCCCCTAGTACATCTAGTGCGCCAATACTTATTACCATGCAACAATTAACAGCTGTAATGGATAACTCTATAGCAAATCTTTTATCCAAAATGCCTACTTATCAGAGAAAGCGCGATTGCTCTGTTTTAAACACTGAAGAGCAAGAGGACGCTGATGATAATTGTTCTGTCATACCCTCACACCAATCTGAAGGGGCCATGAGGGAGGTTTTGTCTGAGGGAGAAATTTCAGATTCAGGAAAGATTTCTCATCAAGCTGAACCTGATGTTGTGACATTTAAATTTAAATTAGAACATCTCCGCGCACTGCTTAAGGAGGTATTATCTACTCTGGATGATTGTGACAATTTGGTCATTCCAGAGAAGTTATGTAAGATGGACAAGTTCCTAGAGATTCCGGTGCCCCCCGACGCTTTTCCTATACCCAAGCGGGTGGCGGACATAGTAAATAAAGAGTGGGAAAGGCCCGGCATACCTTTTGTCCCCCCCCTATATTTAAGAAATTATTTCCTATAGTCGACCCCAGAAAGGACTTATGGCAGACAGTCCCCAAGGTCGAGGGGGCGGTTTCTACTCTAAACAAACGCACTACTATTCCTATCGAAGATAGTTGTGCTTTCAAAGATCCTATGGATAAAAAATTAGAGGGTTTGCTTAAAAAGATTTTTGTTCAGCAAGGTTACCTTCTACAACCAATTTCATGCATTGTTCCTGTCACTACGGCAGCGTGTTTCTGGTTCGAGGAACTAGAAAAGTCGCTCAATAAAGAATCTTCGTATGAGGAGGTTATGGACAGAGTTCAAGCACTTAAATTGGCTAACTCTTTTATTTTAGATGCCGCTTTGCAATTAGCTAGATTAGCGGCGAAAAATTCAGGGTTTGCTATCGTGGCGCGCAGAGCGCTTTGGCTAAAGTCTTGGTCAGCGGATGTGTCTTCCAAGACAAAATTGCTTAACATTCCTTTCAAGGGTAAAACATTATTTGGACCTGATTTGAAAGAGATTATTTCAGACATCACTGGGGGAAAGGGCCACGCCCTCCCACAGGATAGGTCTTTAAAGGCTAAAAATAAGCCTAATTTTCGTCCCTTTCGCAGAAACGGACCAGCCTCTAATTCTACATCCTCTAAGCAAGAGGGTAATACTTCACAACCCAAACCAGCCTGGAGACCAATGCAAGGCTGGAACAAGGGTAAGCAGGCCAAGAAGCCTACCACTGCTACCAAAACAGCATGAAGGGATGGCCCCCGATCCGGGACCGGATCTGGTGGGGGGCAGACTTTCTCTCTTTGCTCAGGCCTGGGCAAGAGATGTTCAGGATCCTTGGGCGCTAGAAATAGTTTCTCAAGGTTATCTCCTGGAATTCAAGGAACTACCCCCAAGGGGAAGGTTCCACAGGTCTCAATTATCTTCAAACCAAATAAAAAGACAGGCATTCTTACATTGGGTAGAAGACCTGTTAAAGATGGGAGTGATTCATCCAGTTCCAATAAGAGAACAAGGGATGGGTTTTTATTCCAACCTGTTCATAGTTCCCAAAAAAGAGAGAACATTCAGACCAATTTTGGATCTCAAGATCCTAAACAAATTTCTCAAGGTTCCATCGTTCAAAATGGAAACTATTCGAACGATCCTACCTACTATCCAGGAAAATCAATTTATGACTACCGTGGATTTAAAGGATGCGTACCTACATATTCCTATCCACAAGGAACATCATCAGTTCCTAAGGTTCGCTTTTCTGGACAAGCATTACCAGTTTGTGGCACTTCCATTCGGATTAGCCACTGCTCCAAGGATTTTCACAAAGGTACTAGGGTCCCTTCTAGCGGTTCTAAGACCAAGGGGCATTGCAGTAGTACCTTACTTGGACGACATCCTGATTCAAGCGTCGTCTCTGTCAAAAGCAAAGGCTCATACGGACATCGTCCTAGCCTTTCTCAGATCTCACGGATGGAAGGTGAACAAAGAAAAAAGTTCTCTGTCCCCGTCAACAAGAGTTCCCTTCTTGGTAACAATAATAGATTCCTTAGAAATGAGGATTTTTCTGACAGAGGTCAGAAAATCAAAAATTCTAAGCTCTTGTCAAGTACTTCATTCTGTTCTTCGTCCTTCCATAGCGCAGTGCATGGAAGTAATAGGATTGATGGTTGCAGCAATGGACATAGTTCCTTTTGCACGAATTCATCTAAGACCATTACAACTGTGCATGCTCAGACAGTGGAATGGGGATTATACAGACTTGTCTCCGACGATTCAAGTAGATCAAAAGACCAGAGATTCACTCCGTTGGTGGCTGACCCTGGACAATCTGTCACAGGGAATGAGCTTCCGCAGACCAGAGTGGGTCATTGTCACGACCGATGCCAGCCTGGTGGGCTGGGGCGCGGTCTGGGAACCCCTGAAAGCTCAGGGTCTATGGTCTCGGGAAGAATCTTTTCTCCCGATAAACATTCTGGAACTGAGAGCGATATTCAATGCTCTCAAAGCTTGGCCTCAACTAGCAAAGGCCAAATTCATAAGGTTTCAATCAGACAACATGACGACTGTTGCATATATCAATCATCAGGGGGGAACAAGGAGTTCCCTGGCTTTGGAAGAAGTGACCAAAATAATTCAATGGGCGGAGGATCACTCCTGCCACTTGTCTGCAATCCACATCCCAGGAGTGGAAAATTGGGAAGCGGATTTTCTGAGTCGTCAGACATTCCATCCGGGGGAGTGGGAACTCCATCCGGAAATCTTTGCCCAAATAACTCAATTATGGGGCACTCCAGACATGGATCTGATGGCGTCTCGTCAGAACTTCAAGGTTCCTTGCTACGGGTCCAGATCCAGGGATCCCAAGGCGACTCTAGTAGATGCACTAGTAGCACCTTGGACCTTCAACCTAGCTTATGTATTCCCACCGTTTCCTCTCATTCCCAGGCTGGTAGCCAGGATCAATCAGGAGAGGGCTTCGGTGATCTTGATAGCTCCTGCGTGGCCACGCAGGACTTGGTATGCAGACCTGGTGAATATGTCATCGGCTCCACCATGGAAGCTACCTTTGAGACAGGACCTTCTTGTTCAAGGTCCATTCGAACATCCAAATCTGGTTTCCCTCCAGCTGACGGCTTGGAGATTGAACGCTTGATTTTATCAAAGCGTGGGTTTTCAGATTCTGTAATTGATACTCTGATTCAGGCTAGAAAGCCCGTAACTAGAAAAATTTACCATAAAATATGGAAAAAATATATCTGTTGGTGTGAATCCAAAGGATTGCCATGGAACAAGATAAAGATTCCTAAGATTCTATCCTTTCTACAAGAAGGTTTGGAGAAAGGATTATCTGCAAGTTCTCTAAAGGGACAGATTTCTGCTTTATCTGTCTTACTACACAAACGACTGGCAGCTATGCCAGATGTTCAAGCATTTGTTCAGGCTCTGGTTAGGATCAAGCCTGTTTACAGACCTTTGACTCCTCCCTGGAGTTTAAATCTAGTTCTTTCAGTTCTTCAAGGGGTTCCGTTTGAACCTTTACATTCCGTAGATATTAAGTTACTATCTTGGAAAGTTTTGTTTTTGGTTGCAATCTCTTCTGCTAGAAGAGTTTCAGAGTTATCTGCTCTGCAGTGTTCTCCTCCTTATCTGGTGTTCCATGCAGATAAGGTGGTTTTGCGTACTAAGCCTGGTTTTCTTCCTAAAGTTGTTTCTAACAAAAATATTAACCAGGAGATAGTTGTACCTTCTTTGTGTCCGAATCCAGTTTCAAAGAAGGAGCGTTTATTACACAATTTGGACGTTGTCCGTGCTCTAAAATTCTATTTAGAGGCTACTAAAGATTTCAGACAAACATCATCCTTGTTTGTTGTTTATTCTGGTAAAAGGAGAGGTCAAAAAGCGACTTCTACCTCTCTTTCCTTTTGGCTTAAAAGCATTATCCGTTTGGCTTATGAGACTGCCGGACGGCAGCCTCCTGAACGAATCACAGCTCACTCCACTAGGGCTGTGGCTTCCACATGGGCCTTCAAGAACGAGGCTTCTGTTGACCAGATATGTAAGGCAGCGACTTGGTCTTCACTGCAGACTTTTGCGAAATTTTACAAATTTGATACTTTTGCTTCTTCGGAGGCTATTTTTGGGAGAAAGGTTTTGCAAGCTGTGGTGCCTTCCGTTTAGGTGACCTGATTTGCTCCCTCCCTTCATCCGTGTCCTAAAGCTTTGGTATTGGTTCCCACAAGTAAGGATGACGCCGTGGACCGGACACACCAATGTTGGAGAAAACAGAATTTATGCTTACCTGATAAATCACTTTCTCCAACGGTGTGTCCGGTCCACGGCCCGCCCTGGTTTTTTTAATCAGGTCTGATGAATTATTTTCTCTAACTACAGTCACCACGGTATCATATGATTTCTCCTATATATATTTCCTCCTGTCCGTCGGTCGAATGACTGGGGTAGGCGGAGCCTAGGAGGGATCATGTGACCAGCTTTGCTGGGACTCTTTGCCATTTCCTGTTGGGGAAGAGAATATCCCACAAGTAAGGATGACGCCGTGGACCGGACACACCGTTGGAGAAAGTAATTTATCAGGTAAGCATAAATTCTGTTTTTGGGGACATGTTAGTCCTATGTTTGTCTGTTTTCCCTTCTTTCCCTCTGAGGAAGGATATATGCAGCTTGACGTTTAGGACCCTGATTGCAGGCTGGTCATGTTGGGTTTGGTTCTGTCTTGGGGCTGTTCAGACACATGGTGCTGTTCTGCTTAGCTGGTCCGGTCGTGGCGCTGATTGCTTATGTTATCATTATTTTACAGTTTTCAACTAAGCATTCTAGAGGACCTGTGGGTCCATGAGGCGGGAAGGATTGTCTCAGTCCTTATAGCCGTCAATCTGGATGACTGGATCAGTGGTGTTTCCGCTGTGTCGTTCTCTCTTGGTCTGGTGTTATCGGACCCTAGAGTTCCCTTCCCCACGTAGTGGAGGGGTGGAGGGCTTAGCACCCTCTTCCCGCCGTCTTGAGCGGTTGGCCATTTTAAGGTTTGGAACTTATCCTTTGTGAACTTGGTCCTCAGCAGCTAGTAGTTTGACAGCTACCTTGCAGCATGTAACCAGCTGTAGCTATTGCACATTTACTGTGTACTGTCTAGTTGTTTTAGGAGACCTTTTTGGTCTTCCTCCATTGTCTCCGTGTGGGTTAGGTCTCCTTTTAGGGACCTGGGTTCCCCCTGGGTAATGGTTGTCCCTATTAGGGACTCTGGGCCAGATCTCCTTGGGCTTAGCTTGGGTTTTTCCCGGAGCTGGGGATGCTTTGCGCTTTTTCTCCCTGTGATCCTCTGTTTGTATGGAGGTGATGTGGAGAGCAGCCTTGCTCGAGGGGCTTTGGCCTTGCGGTATTTCCTTGCATTGTTGACCTGAGGCTGTTTGTGAGTCTAGGGGCCCTAGGGTCGTTGTATGACTTTTCCCACCTTGGCTCCTTTGGAGCGTTGGACTCCGACAAGGGGTGGTCCCTTCCTTAGTTCGGGACTTGAGAGTTCTTCTCGTTATCCGGGTTGATCTGGATATGCATTGCTATCCCCTGTGCTCTGGTTTTTCATATCAGACGGAGGGTTACGTTCTCAGGTATTGTTTGTTTAAACAATTGGGGGCCCGGACCTGTTTTCTCCCTGGAGCTTCCGGTTGCTGAGGCTTCGCTCATCATTTTCCATTGTGGATCCCGTTGTGGGTTGTTGCCGGACTTTTAGGCTTAAGGGCTGGTTTGGTGTTCCCCAGTTCCTGGGAACTTGGGCTATGTCCTTACTCGGACTACTTGACCTGGTCACGGTTGGCCAGGTTTTCTGAGTGACTGTTGCTCATTGGGCTGTTTTGCGCCTTATGGTCGGATTCCCTGGGTCAGCTTGCTGTAGTAACCCTTTGGATTCACTTCTCTGCAGATGAATGGGTTTGCAGTGTCTCTGCTGCGGCTATTGCGCATGGGATATGTGTTCGTGAGCTAGTGTTAGGGGGATGTCTTCCAAGGTGCATCTGTGTTGGGGATTGATTTCTCCTTTATCGTGGGGCTTCGTGGCTTGGGGACAGGTGATGCCTTTTGGCCCCATCCCTTTTCTTAGGATGAGGGCTTATGCTCCTTCTTCTGGAGATGTGGTCCCTTTCTTAGGGCTTCTCCTAGTTTCAGGAGGTTGGAATTGTGGGTTAACCTTTAGAGAGAGGTGTTCTCTCTAGGTTGTTACGTTTCATCTGGAGTCTTGCTGGCTCCGTGTCGAGACTATGTTGGACCTTTTTGTTAGATCTTGGGTCTACGGCTTAGTTGTCTGTTCTTGGAGTTGGGTTGTACCCGTGCTTGGTTGGATGGCAGTGGCCATTCATTCGGCTTGTTTTTGAGCTGGTTTGGGGTTTTTCCTGTTCCCCTGTTTTAGACCTGCCGATGCTTGGGCTGGGCCGGCTGGGAGTGGGTTCTAAGAGACGTTGACTTTTTCAGGACCTAGGTGGACATAGAGTTAGCTCCCTAGGCCTACAAGCAGAAGGTCCAGGTTTACACTACCTTCGGGTTCTGGATGTAATCTCTCTTCTTGGGGGGCCTCGATTGACGTTCTGTGTATCCCCTTTTGGAGACCTGTGTGTAGGTCTGGCGGCTGGATTGCCTAGAGTGTGCCCTCTGTCTGGGGGTTTCTTTTTTGCAGTCTGTCTTCTTGCTGGCCGCTTCTGCTTCTCAGCAGTATTCTTCTGTGTCACCCTGATGCTTCTGCGTGTTCTTGACTCAGGGTTTCGTCTGGGTTGTTACACGTTTTTTTGTGGTAGAATACTTTGTATTTTAAGTTCGGAGAACGTGAGGACTCTGTCTTCAGTTGTCTTTCAGTGCTTTGCATGAGGTTTGAGAGTACAGTTTCTCTCTTCCTATGCCGGTCTTATACCTCTGATTTTTGCCGGGTATAGGCGTAGCCTCCCCTTATCTGTCAGGACCTATTTGGGTATTGTGAGCTGGGCTCGCTATGAGGGGTTTTTCCTTTTTTGGATGTGGTGTACTTCTGGTTTTCCTTCGGTTCTCCCTTGCCTTGTCCCTTAGGAGTTTAGGCTGGTGTTCCCATCATTAGTGCGGGGTGAGTGGTGGGGGACCGACTGTTGGGTGTCGGTGTCTCCAGGAAGACTGTTGGCTCAGTTGAGTCCCATTTGTGGTCTCTAGCTAGGCTGCTGGACTATCTGCGGGTCCGTGGAAGAATCCACGGCGGAGCAACAGTCTTAAACACAGGCTTAATCCTAGTTAAAGCCTGACAAAAAGCCTGAACGTCTGGAACTTCAGCCAGACGTTTGTGTAGAAGAATAGACAGAGCAGAAATCTGTCCCTTTAACGAACTAGCAGATAAGCCCTTTTCTAAACCCTCTTGTAGAAAGGACAATATCCTAGGAATCCTAACCTTACTCCATGAGTAACTCTTGGATTCGCACCAATATAAATATTTACGCCATATCTTATGGTAAATTTTTCTGGTAACAGGCTTCCTAGCCTGTATTAAGGTATCAATAACCGACTCCGAGAAGCCACGCTTTGATAGAATCAAGCGTTCAATCTCCATGCAGTCAGCCTCAGAGAAATTAGATTTGGATGGTTGAAAGGACCCTGAATTAGAAGGTCCTGTCTCAGAGGCAGAGACCACGGTGGACAGGACAACATGTCCACTAGGTCTGCATACCAGGTCCTGCGTGGCCACGCAGGCGCTATCAGAATCACCGAAGCTCTCTCCTGTTTGATCTTGGCAATCAAACGAGGAAGCATCGGGATGGGGGAAACACATAAGCCATGTTGAAGACCCAAGGGGCTGTCAGAGCATCTATCAGCACCGCTCCCGGGTCCCTGGACCTGGATCCGTAACAAGGAAGCTTGGCGTTCTGACGAGACGCCATGAGATCCAGATCTGGTTTGCCCCAACGATGAATCAGTTGAGCAAAGACCTCCGGATGAAGTTCCCACTCCCCCGGATGAAAAGTCTGGCGACTTAGAAAATCCGCCTCCCAGTTCTCCACGCCTGGGATGTAAATCGCTGACAGGTGGCAAGAGTGAGACTCTGCCCAGCGAATTATCTTTTGAGACTTCCAACATTGCTAGGGAACTTCTGGTTCCCCCTTGATGGTTGATGTAAGCCACAGTCGTGATGTTGTCCGACTGAAATCTGATGAACCTCAGAGTTGCTAACTGAGGCCAAGCTAGGAGAGCATTGAATATTGCTCTTAATTCCAGAATATTTATTGGGAGGAGTTTCTCCTCCTGAGTCCATAATCCCTGAGCTTTCAGGGAGTTCCAGACTGCGCCCCAGCCTAGAAGGCTGGCGTCTGTTGTTACAATCGTCCAATCTGGCCTGCGAAAGGTCATCCCCTTGGACAGATGTGGCCGAGAAAGCCACCATAGAAGAGAATCTCTGGTCTCTTGATCCAGATTTAGTAGGGGGGACAAATCTGAGTAATCCCTGTTCCACTGACTTAGCATGCACAATTGCAGCGGTCTGAGATGCAGGCGCGCAAATGGTACTATGTCCATTGCCGCTACCATTAAGCCGATTACTTCCATGCACTGAGCTACTGACGGGTGTGGAATGGAATGAAGGACACGGCAAGCATTAAGAAGTTTTAATAACCTGGCCTCTGTCAGGTAAATTTTCATCTCTACAGAATCTATAAGAGTCCCTAGAAAGGGAACTCTTGTAAGTGGTAATAGAGAACTCTTTTCCACGTTCACCTTCCACCCATGCAACCTCAGAAATGCCAGAACTATCTCTGCATGAGACTTGGCAGTTTGAAAACTTGACGCTTGTATCAGAATGTCGTCTAGGTACGGAGTCACCGCTATGCCTCGCGGTTTTAGTACCGCCAGAAGTGAGCCCAGAACTTTTGTAAAGATTCTTGGAGCCGTAGCTAATCCGAAGGGAAGAGCTACAAACTGGTAATGCCTGTCTAGGAAAGCAAATCTTAGGTACCGATAATGATCCTTGTGAATCGGTATGTGAAGGTAGGCATCCTTTAAGTCCACTGTGGTCATGTACTGACCCTCTTGGATCATGGGAAGGATGGTTCGAATAGTTTCCATTTTGAATGATGGAACTCTTAGAAATTTGTTTAGGATTTTTAAGTCCAAGATTGGTCTGAAGGTTCCCTCTTTCTTGGGAACCACAAATAGATTTGAATAGAATCCCTGCCCGTGTTCCGTCCGCGGAACTGGGTGGATCACCCTCATTAGTAAGAGGTCTTGTACACAGCGTAGAAACGCCTCTTTCTTTATTTGGTTTGCTGATAACCTTGAAAGATGAAATCTCCCTCGTGGAGGAGAAGTTTTGAAGTCCAGGAGATATCCCTGAGATATGATCTCCAACGCCCAGGGATCCTGGACATCTCTTGCCCAAGCCTGGGCGAAGAGAGAAAGTCTGCCCCCCACTAGATCCGTTTCCGGATAGGGGGCCCTCTCTTCATGCTGTCTTGGGGGCAGCAGCAGGTTTCTTGGCCTGCTTGCCCTTGTTCCAGGACTGGTTAACTTTCCAGCCCTGCCTGTAACGAGCAACAGCTCCTTCCTGTTTTGGAGCGGAGGAAGTTGATGCTGCTCCTGCCTTGAAGTTACGAAAGGCACGAAAATTAGACTGTTTGGCCTTTGATTTGGCCTTGTCCTGAGGTAGAGCATGGCTCCCGTAATGTCAGCTATAATTTCTTTCAAGCCGGGCCCGAATAAGGTCTGCCCTTTGAAAGGAATATTAAGCAATTTAGATTTAGAAGTCACGTCAGCTGACCAGGATTTAAGCCATTGCGCTCTGCGCGCTTGGATGGCGAATCTGGAGTTCTTAGCCGTAAGTTTGGTTAAATGTACGACGGCATCAGAAACAAATGCGTTAGCTAGCTTAAGTGCTTTAAGCTTGTTCATAATTTCATCCAATGGAGCTGTGCGAATGGCCTCTTCCAGAGACTCAAACCAGAATGCCGCCGCAGCAGTGACAGGCGCAATGCATGCAAGGGGCTGTAAGATAAAACCTTGTTGAACAAACATTTTCTTAAGGTAACCCTCTAATTTCTTATCCATTGGATCTGAAAAGGCACAACTATCCTCCACCGGGATAGTGGTACGCTTAGCTAAAGTAGAAACTGCTCCCTCCACCTTAGGGACCGTCTGCCATAAGTCTTGTGTGGTGGCGTCTATAGGAAACATTTTCCTAAATATGGGAGGAGGGGAAAAAGGCACACCAGGTCTATCCCACTCCTTGCTAATAATCTCTGTAAGCCTTTTAGGTATAGGAAACACGTCAGTACACACCGGTACCGCATAGTATCTATCCAACCTACATAATTTTTCTGGAATTGCAACCGTGTTACAATCATTCAGAGCCGCTAATACCTCCCCTAGCAATATGCGGAGGTTCTCAAGCTTAAATTTAAAATTAGAAATCTCTGAATCCAGTCTCCCTGGATCAGATCCGTCACCCACAGAATGAAGCTCTCCGTCTTCACGTTCTGCAAACTGTGACGCAGTATCTGACATGGCTCTCACCTCATCCGCGCGCTCTATCCTTAACCCAGAGCTATCGCGCTTGCCTCTTAATTCTGGCAATTTAGATAATACTTCTGTCATAACAGTAGCCATGTCTTGTAAAGTGATTTGTAAGGGCCTCCCTGATGTACTTGGCGCCACAAAATCACGCACCTCCTGAGCGGGAGGCGAAGGTACTGACACGTGAGGAGAGTTAGTCGGCATAACTTCCCCCTCGTTGTCTGGTGATAATTTCTTTACATGTAAAGATTGACTTTTATTTAAAGTAGCATCAATGCAATTAGTACACAAATTTCTATTGGGTTCCACATTGGCCTTTAAACATAGTGAACAAAGAGATTCATCTGTGTCAGACATGTTTAAACAGACTAGCAATAAGACTAGCAAGCTTGGAAATACTTTTCTAAATAAATTTACAAGCAATATAAAAAACGCTACTGTGCCTTTAAGAAGCACAAAAAGCTGTCACAGTTGAAATAACAATGAACCAAAATAGTTATAGCAACCAATTTTTCACAGTAAATGTATTAAGTTAGCAAAGGATTGCACCCACCAGCAAATGGATAATTAACCCCTTAATACCCAAAAACGGATAACAATTTAATAATTAACGTTTTTCTCACAGTCAAAACACACTGTCACAGGTCTGCTGTGACTGATTACCTCCCCCAAAATGAATTTTGAAGACCCCTGAGCTCTCTAGAGACGATCTGGATCATGGAGGATGAAGTAGACAGATTGTGACTGAATTTTTACTGCGCAAAAAAAGCGCTAAAATAGGCCCCTCCCACTCATATTACAACAGTGGGGAAGCTCAGAAAACTGTTTCTATGCAGAAAACAAAGATGGCCATGTGGTAAAAATCATGCCCCAATAAGTTTTATCACCAAGTACCTCACAAAAAACGATTAACATGCCAGTAAACGTTTTAAACATACATTTGAAAAGTTATGAATTGTTATTAATAAGCCTGCTACCAGTCGCTTTTACTGCAGTTAAGGCTCATACATTATTTCAGTATTAACAGTATTTTCAGAGTCAATTCCATTCCTTAGAAAAATACATTCAGTGTACACACACTCATCAGCCTAATACCAGTCGCTATCACTGCATTTAAGGCTGAACTTACTTTACATTGGTATCAGCAGTATTTTCTCAGTCAATTCCATTCCTCAGAAAAATAATTACTGCACATACCTCATTTGCAGGGGGGCCCTGCATGCTATTCCCCTTCTCTGAAGTTACCTCACTCCTCAGATGAGAACAGCCAGTGGATCTTAGTTACGTCTGCTAAGATCATAGAAAACGCAGGCAGATTCTTCTTCTAATGCTGCCTGAGAATAAACAGCACACTCCGGTGCCATTTAAAATAAACTTTTGATTGAAGAAATAAACTAAGTTAAAAAACACCACAGACCTCTCACAGCGACCTATCTTTAGTTAGGCTGCAAGAGAATGACTGAATATGACATGTGAGGGGAGGAGCTATATAGCAGCTTTGCTTGGGTGATCCTCTTGCAGCTTCCTGTTAGGAAGAGATATATTCCATAAGTAATGGATGACCCGTGGACTGACTACACTTAACAAGAGAAAAAACTTTCATGTTTCAAATAGGGCATGTAATTTTAAACAACTTTCCAATTTACTTTTATCACCAAGTTTGCTTTGTTCTCTTGGTATTCTTAGTTGAAAGCTAAACCTAGGAGGTTTATATGCTAATTTCTTAGACCTTGAAGGCCACCTCTAATCTAAATGCATTTTGATAGTTTTTCACCACTAGAGGGCATAAGTTCACGTGTTTCATATAGATACCATTGAGCTCATTTACCATGGAGACAGCTCTGATTGGCTAAAATGCAAGTCTGTCAAAAAAACTGAAATAAGGGGGCAGTCTGCTGAGACTTAGATACAAGGTAATTACAGAGGTAAAATGTGTATAATTATAACTGTGTTGGTTATGCAAAACTGGGGAATTGGTAATTAAGAGATTATCTATCTTTTACAACAACAAAAATTCTGGTGTTGACTGTTCTTTAAGTTTTTCGGCTTCGGACGAAGCAGGTTTCAGAATGGGCCACCTAGTGTACCCTCCCTTTTTGGCATTCAGTAATGAATGCATCTGTAGACTCTTTCCATTTAAGAAGAAAAACATAAATTATGCTTACCTGATAATTTTCTTTTCTTCTGATGGAAAGTGTTTACAGCTCCCCACCCGTAATTTTTATGTGGGGCGTCCTTTTTTATTCTTCTGGCACCTTTCACCCTGACATTTCTTCTACTGTTCCTTGGCTGAATGACTGGGGGATGAGGGAAGTGGGAGGAGTATTTAAGCTTTTGGCTGGGGTGTCTTTGCCTCCTCCTGGTGGCCAGGGTCTTATTTCCCAAAAGTAATGAATGCAGCTGTGGACTCTTTCCATCAGAAGAAAAGGAAATTTCTGTGGTGTTTGTGTTTAGCTGTAATTTTCCTCTTACTCATTTACTGTACCCACACATATTATATACTGTTTTTCTCGCCATTAAATGGGCTATCTAAAGATAACATTATTTTCATCATATCTTATAATTTTCTATAATTTTTTTTAATAAAATATGATTACACAATTGAAAAAAACACACACTTTTCCTAACTTTGACCCCCAAAATCTGTTACACATCTACAACCACCAAAAAACATCCATGCAAAATAGTTTCTAAATTTTGTCCTGAGTTTAGAAATTCCCAATGTTTACATGTTCTTTGCTTTTTTTGCAAGTTATAGGGCAATAAGTACAAGTAGCACTTTGCTATTTCCAAACCATTTTTTTCTCCTCAAAATTAGCGAGTTACATTGTAACACTGATATCTGTCAGGAATCTCTGAATAACCCTTCACATGTATATATTTCTTTTTTAGTAGACAACCCAAAGTATTGATCTAGGCCCATTTTGGTATATTTCATGCCCTCTCTGTATCGGTTGCTTAGGAAAGGGTATTGCACAATGCCTTAATATTGAGGCATCGCTGCAATACCCTGAAAGTGATCACGATCGCTTTCACTGATTGAAACCCCTGAGGACGTTCCAGGCACGTCCTTAATCGTTAACGACCGGTTTTTGTACGACGTGCCTGGTAGTCCTTGGTCGTTAAGGGGTTAAAGGAACGGTAAAGTCAAAATTAAACTTTTATGATTCAGATAGAGAACACAATTTTAAACCACTTTCCAATTCCCTTCCATTATCAAAATTTGCACAATCTTTTTATATACACACCAACACCAACTCCTACTGGGCTTATGCAAGACTTCAAAGTATGTATATGCATTTTGTGATTGGATGATGGCTGTCACGTGATGCAGAGGGAAGAAAAATGGAACTAACTTTGAAATTCCGACTATGCTTTTTCATTGTTTTTCATTATGCGTTTGTTTATTATGCAATTCTACTATATTTAATGGTCCTTTAAGGTCTGGGAAACAAAATCACCTGGGAAAACCTGCAATCCCCCTGTTTCTTTAATTTTTCTGGCCTTTAGATAGATTTTTGTGTTATGTTGTTTACTTATTTGAGTAGTTTTTTTAACTATGGCCCTTCTAATGGAATCAAATTCCTCAGGGAATCACATCTTTAGTTGGGTTGTAAGAGCTTTAATTGAATAAGGGCCCTAAAATAGACATTTTTCTTTCATGATTTTGGCAATTATTAAAAAAAATAAAAAACCTTTCCAATTTACTTCTATTGTGAAACTTACTTCATCCTTATGGTATTCTCTGTTTAAACATGCACATGTTTGGAGCACTAAATGGCAGCAGTTATGTAAGAATGCTTTTAGCAATGTTATATACTTTTGAGCCCTACATTGTTGAAAAACATTGTTGCAAAACTGCTGCCGTATAAAGCTTAGATACATGTATACTACCTATCTAGGTATGCTCTTCAACACAAATACCAAAAGAAAAAAGTAAATTTGATCATAGAAGTAAATTGGAAGGATTTTTTTTAAAGTGCACACTCAATCTGAATTGCAAAAGAAAAAATTGGCTCCAGATCTCTTTTTTTTTTCTTTCATGATTCAGATAAAGCATGTGATTCTAAACAATTTATTTTGTTCTCTTGATATCCTTTGTTTAAAAGGATACCTAGGTAGACTCAGGAGCTTCTGACTGGTGGCTACACATATATGCCAATGTTGTTGCCTCACCCAATGCATTCAGCTAACTGACAGTAGTGCATTGCTGATTCTTCAACAATGGATACCAAGATTATGAAGCTAATTAGATAATAGAAGTGCATTGGAGCGTTGTTTAAAATTGTATTCTCTAACTGAATCATGAAATAACAAACAAACTGTGTTTCCTGTCCCTTTAAGTGGCGGTTTGTATACTTATGCTAGCTTTTATGTTGCAATATCTAGAATTTGTCAACCCATTACAAATAAAGGATAATAAATAATTAGTGATTTGATGTTTGTACAATACAAATATGTGATATTTTAAGACCATTAAAGTAAAAGCATTCATTAATTATTTGTGTTAAGATAATATTCTACATTAAATCATCACTAAAACGGTTGTTTTTCCTATCTGCAATTTTAAAGGGACATAAAAGTTGTTACAAACTGCTATTTGTGACTGGCCCTTTAAATGGAAGGTTGCCCTGCTTCCCTGGATTTTGGAGAAGCCTATTTGCCAGCCTCCTTCCTCATGACTATGGCCCCTGGAAGATTGTGCCCCTGAGAGTATATTGACTTTTGTTGGGTGTGTGTGGCCCTTTGGGAAACGTCTGGGGACATATTGTGACTCTGGTGAACAATGCCCCCTTTAAGACTATGTCCCCAGACCTGTGAAATGACTTGTCCCTGGCTTTCTCCCACTTGGTTCAGTTTCATTGTGTGCCATTAAGAGTTAAATTTTGTTCAGCTTCAAGAAACCTATTCTACATACAAGTCTGCTGGGATTAGCTCTAATTAGGTTTAGTGATCAACTTTCCCATTGTCTAATCAGACTTCTAGTAGTGATAAGGTGGACTGCATTGTTTTATTGTGTGTAATGTTATCTGCTGAAGTAAATGTTGTGGCCTGTCAAAGGGAGTGTCTCTCTATCTAATATCAAATGTGTGATGGGGGATTTTGTGCCTCCCCCTGAGAGTGTCCTGTTTGCATGTAACCTCAATAAAAAGGAGGCTGTGTGCTCCAGCACATCAGACCTATTTTTGACCCTCTAACTTGAAGCTTTGACTCATGTTTGTAGGGGACAGCTTCAGCTAATATCACTACAGGGATTGCTGACTATGGTGCTGATGATTCTTTGGTGAGCGCTAGGAGCATCCTTTTCTACGGTCCAACTTCCAGCCAGCTTGGAGGCAACCGTAACATTTGGCGGCAGCGGTGGGATTGGCGTCCTAGCGCAAGGAGCAGCACCACAACAGCACTGGTATCGTAGGAGAGTTATTGAGGGCAACGCTAGCCACTGCGCAGCGTCCCTACCTACAGCAGCATGGAGCTGACAAGACACTATTCAGAACCCTGTGAAGAGCACCTCAACCTGATCCGTCGCTATGAGGGCGCGGATTTCGTTCCAGAGGTAAAGAGGCGGCTAGTCCGATATGGTCCAGACCCTGCACAGGAGGTAGTCAGTCGCATCATCCGGGAATTGGATACGGAGAACAAAGCGGCACGAGCCTTTGAGCGCCAACTGTGGAGTTTGAGGGTCTGGACACCTGGTCTCCAACGAGAAAGTGAGTCACAGGGAGCGGAGAGCAACGACCTCCCTTCCCAGCGGCAGCCAGAGTTACAGGGAGAGGAGAGCAGCGACCTCCCTCCCCAGCGGCAGTATACCGTGCAGAGGGAAGAGACAACCAGTCCCCTTCCCCAGCCAGAGATACCAGAGGCAGCAGGCCTCATAGACTGGTCCTGGGAGGACCCCCAGCAGGCAGGTGGAGATGGGACCGCAGTCTCTCTACCGGCCCTACAGGGATGCTGGGCAGGCGGCCCAGATCCCCAGCGACAGACCCAGCTACAGGGAGGGGAGAGCATCGACCTCCCTCCCCAGCCGGAGTGTGCCTTCCAGGGAGAGGAGACAACCGGTCTCTCTCCCCAGCCGCAGCATGTTCCACAGGAAGCGGAGAGCATCGACCTCCCTTCCCAACGGCCACCGGAGTATCAGGAGGAGGAGGTAAGCCAATCTCCCCCTCCCCAGCTAACTCCTAACTTGGGCCCAGGGTTAACAGTGGAGATGTTAACCCCCACTGACCCCCACGTTCCCTTTGCCACCGGGCAGGACTATGCCCCAATTCCCCCAGCAGAAGAGCTGGCATCAGAACAGAGCGCTGCTGGCCTCTGCCCTACAGACCCCCTTGTTACAGGACTGGCCTGCAAACCCCTCACCCCAGCAGAAGCGCTGGCACCAGGGCAGAGTGCCGCTGGCCTCTGCCCCCCAAGTACCATCAGCTATTTGCACAGCTGCGCCAGGAAGGCAGAGGATGCTACACTTTCATCCTATAACCTGGAACCTACAGGCCAGTGCTACTTGTTGTGGGGGGGCTGCTTTGCTGCTAGTGTTTATTTGTGGGTGGGTTGCGAGACTAACTTAGGCACTGACCGACAGAAGGTCAGGTGCCTTGTTAGTCTCCCTCCAAAAGGGGAGATATGTTACAAACTGCTATTTGTGACTGGCCCTTTAAATGGAAGGTTGCCCTGCTTCCCTGGATTTTGGAGAAGCCTATTTGCCAGCCTCCTTCCTCATGACTATGGCCCCTGGAAGATTGTGCCCCTGAGAGTATATTGACTTTTGTTGGGTGTGTGTGGCCCTTTGGGAAACGTCTGGGGACATATTGTGACTCTGGTGAACAATGCCCCCTTTAAGACTATGTCCCCAGACCTGTGAAATGACTTGTCCCTGGCTTTCTCCCACTTGGTTCAGTTTCATTGTGTGCCATTAAGAGTTAAATTTTGTTCAGCTTCAAGAAACCTATTCTACATACAAGTCTGCTGGGATTAGCTCTAATTAGGTTTAGTGATCAACTTTCCCATTGTCTAATCAGACTTCTAGTAGTGATAAGGTGGACTGCATTGTTTTATTGTGTGTAATGTTATCTGCTGAAGTAAATGTTGTGGCCTGTCAAAGGGAGTGTCTCTCTATCTAATATCAAATGTGTGATGGGGGATTTTGTGCCTCCCCCTGAGAGTGTCCTGTTTGCATGTAACCTCAATAAAAAGGAGGCTGTGTGCTCCAGCACATCAGACCTATTTTTGACCCTCTAACTTGAAGCTTTGACTCATGTTTGTAGGGGACAGCTTCAGCTAATATCACTACAGGGATTGCTGACTATGGTGCTGATGATTCTTTGGTGAGCGCTAGGAGCATCCTTTTCTACGGTCCAACTTCCAGCCAGCTTGGAGGCAACCGTAACAAAAGTGCTAAAAGAAAATGTTCTAATATGTTAGAGCATTTTTTAATTGCACTATTGCTTACACAGAACTATGTGTTCAACTGATGCACATGGGATAAACACATAGTTAAAGTAATATAAAAAGAGCTTTCATAAAAAAGTTACATCAAAGTAAACATAAAAAGAAACAGTCTAATTAGTGTATATACCAATCACTAGGGAGCGCTATTTCTAATTTATATGTATTTAACAATGGTAGATTGATACTACAAATGGGCAAAAATATATAATATGCAGAATAACATACAAATTATCTAGAACCGAAAAAAAGTTCTTGTAAAGATCCTCTGCAAAAACTCTTTACAAGAATGGATAATACTAGTCCAAACTTCCAAGGATAATTTTAGATACTCATGTGAATCCAGAAATGCTGCATACTGCTCTTCTTATTCCAAAAACCAGGACTTCAACCATCTAAAATAAATCAAGAAGGCGCCTTGTGTGTATAAAAAGATCACTCTTTGACAACATCAAACAGGAGAATCAGGTACTCACATCTTGCTGCCCCAAGGCAACTGGAATCCACGAATTCCATTGGGAAGTATCCTTGTAATAGGGTTGCTGGAATTCGGTAATTTGCACTTGGATGTGTTTAAATATAAAAATGTATTAAAATTAACTAATAAAATAAAAAGTACAACAAACCAGGGGGTTGCAGTAATATGTTAGATTATAAAAAGAAACAAATTGTGTTAAAAACAGCAAACAATTTACTTGTTTTATTGCAAAATGAGCACTTAGAAAATTTCAGTATTGCCACTGCCTATATTTACATAAGGAAGCTGACATGCTGAGAACTTAAATTGCATTCTGCCTCTTCTGAACAAAGGTCAAAAAAATACAGTAAGTCAGCTCATGTTGCTCTTGAAGATTCAAGCTCAGTGTTCACCACAGAAAATTTTGCCAACCAGGGGGATTTATGAAGTAGCAGTGTGGGGGCAGTGTAATACTTTGCAATATTATAACATTTCCTGTCATTTATAAATAACATAACATAAGCTATCCGAAGCATGAATTAATTGTCTAATTAATAATAAGTTGAGCAATTTAAATTTAATATTAAATAATGTTAACCTGAATATTGGCTTAAATTCTAGCCATGTGGTCAATAAAATCAGCAAGATTTTGTGGGGGGCTGTTTCAGGAAGTAATAGACCCCGTACAAATGAAGTTAAATGAAAAAAAATCTTTTTAAAATGATAAATAATAAATATTGCAATTATTTCTATTAAGTATAAGCCACTGCTTAGTGCTTTTTTCTCCAACATTGGTGTGTCCGGTCCACGGCGTCATCCATAACTTGTGGGAATATTCTCCTCCCCAACAGGAAATGGCAAAGAGCACAGCAAAAGCTGTCCATATAGTCCCTCCCAGGCTCCGCCCCCCCAGTCATTCTCTTTGCCGCTCTGAACAAGTAGCATCTCCACGGAGATGGTGAAGAGTATGTGGTGTTTAGTTGTAGTTTTTATTCTACTATCAAGAGTTTGTTATTTTAAAATAGTGCTGGTATGTACTATTTACTCTGAAACAGAAAGAGATGAAGAGTTCTGTTTATGAGAGGAGTATGATTTTAGCAGCATTAACTAAAATCGATTGCTGTTCCCACACAGAACTGTTGAGCTGAGAGAACTTCAGTTGGGGGGAACAGTTTGCAGACTTTTCTGCTTAAGGTATGACTAGCCATTTTTCTAACAAGACTGTGTAATGCTGGAAGGCTGTCATTTTTCCCCTCATGGGGATCGGTAAGCCATTTTCTTAGACTCAAACAGAATAAAGGGCTTAATATGGGCTATAAACTGGTAGACACTTTTATGGGCTAAATCGATTGCTTTATTTAGGTATTTTATACAGTTTGAAGTTGAATTTCACACTTTTATAACTTTGGGGAACGTTTTTTACGTCAGGCACTTGTTTAGACACCTTCCCAGTCAGGAAGGGCCTTTCTCTGTAGTAGGCAGAGCCTCATTTTCGCGCCATTATTGCGCAGTTACTTTTGAGTTCAGTACATGCAGCTGCATGTGTGTGGGTCTGGAATTCATTGAAAAGGTTCCTAGAAGGCTTCATTTGGTATCGTATACTCCCCTGGGTTTGGTGAAGTCGCAGCAAAGGCTGGGGCTGGGACTGTAAGGGGGTTAAAATTGTAAACGGCTCCGGTTTCCACATTTTAAGGGTTAACAGCCTGAAATTTGGGGTGCAATGCTTTGAATGCTTTAAGACACTGTGGTTAAGATTGAATAATTCCTTCATAGTTTTTCACATATTCAGTAATAAAGTGTGCCCTGTTTAAAATTTAAAGAGACAGTAACGGTTTTGTTTTAAAACGTTTTTTTGTACTTTATTAACAAGTTTAAGCCTGTTTAACATGTCTGTGCCTTCAGATAGATCATGTTCTGTATGTATGGAAGCCAATGTGTCTCCCCCTTCTAAAATGTGTGATAATTGTGCCACAGCGTCCAAACAAAGTAAGGACAGTACTGTCACAGATAGTAAAGTTGCCCAAGATGATTCCTCAGATGAAGGGAGTAGACATAGTTCTACATCATCTCCTTCTGTGTCTACAACAGTTTTGCCCACGCAGGAGACCCCTAGTACTTCTAGCGCGCCAATGCTTGTTACTATGCAACAATTGACGGCAGTAATGGATAACTCCATAGCAAATATTTTATCCAAAATGCCTGCATTTCAGAGAAAGCGCGATTGCTCTGTTTTAAACACTGTAGAGCAGGAGGGCGCTGATGATAATTTTTCTGTCATACCCTCACACCAATCTGAAGTGGCAATGAGGGAGGTTTTGTCAGATGGGGAAATTTCTGATTCAGGAAGAATTTCTCAGCAGGCAGAACCTGATGTTGTGACATTTAAATTTAAATTAGAGCATCTCCGCGCACTGCTTAAGGAGGTGCTATCTACTCTGGATGATTGTGACAATCTGGTCATCCCAGAAAAATTGTGCAAGATGGACAAGTTCCTAGAGATCCCGGTGCACCCCGACGCTTTTCCAATACCCAAGCGGGTGGCGGACATAGTGAATAAGGAGTGGGAGAAGCCAGGCATACCTTTTGTCCCTCCTCCTATATTTAAGAAATTATTTCCTATGGTCGACCCCAGAAAGGACTTATGGCAAACAGTTCCTAAGGTCGAGGGGGCGGTTTCTACACTAGCCAAATGCACGACCATTCCTATTGAGGACAATTGTGCTTTCAAAGATCCTATGGATAAAAAATTGGAGGGTTTGCTTAAAAAGATTTTTGTACAGCAAGGTTACCTCCTTCAACCTATTTCGTGTATTATTCCTGTCACTACAGCAGCGTGGTTCTGGTTCGAAGAACTAGAAAAGTCGCTCAGTAGAGAGACTCCGTATGAGGAGGTTATGGACAGAATTCACGCACTTAAGATAGCTAATTCCTTTATTTTAGATGCCGCTTTGCAGTTAACGAGATTAGCGGCGAAAAATTCAGGGTTTGCAATTGTGGCGCGCAGAGCGCTCTGGCTAAAGTCTTGGTCAGCGGATGTATCTTCCAAGACAAAATTGCTTAATATCCCTTTCAAAGGTAAGACCCTCTTTGGGCCAGAATTGAAAGAGATTATTTCAGACATCACTGGGGGTAAGGGCCATGCCCTCTCACAAGATAGGCCTTTCAAGGCTAAGAATAAGTCCAATTTTTGTTCCTTTCGCAATTTCAGGAACGGACCGGTCTCCAACTCTGCAGCCTCTAGACAAGAGGGTAATGCTTCCCAGACTAAACCAGCTTGGAAACCGATGCAAGGCTGGAACAAGGGTAAGCAGGCCAAGAAACCTGCTGCTGCTACCAAAACAGCATGAAGGGGTAGCCCCCGATCCGGGACCGGATCTAGTAGGGGGCAGACTCTCTCTCTTTGCTCAGGCTTGGGCAAGAGATGTTCAGGATCCCTGGGCACTAGAAATAGTCTCTCAGGGTTATCTTCTAGAATTCAAGGAACTACCCCCAAGGGGAAGGTTCCACATGTCTCGCTTATCTTCAAACCAAATAAAGAGACAGGCATTCTTACATTGTGTAGAAAACCTGTTAAAAATGGGAGTGATACACCCAGTTCCAACTGTGGAACAAGGTCTGGGGTTTTACTCAAATCTGTTTGTAGTTCCAAAAAAAGAGGGAACTTTCAGACCAATTCTGGATTTAAAAATTCTAAACAAATTTCTCAGAGTGCCATCGTTCAAAATGGAAACTATTCGAACGATTTTACCTACAATCCAGGAGGGTCAATTTATGACTACCGTGGATCTAAAGGATGCGTATCTACATATTCCTATCCAAAGATCATCATCAGTTCCTAAGGTTCGCCTTTCTGGACAAACATTACCAGTTTGTGGCTCTCCCATTCGGACTAGCCACTGCTCCAAGGATTTTCACAAAGGTGCTCGGATCCCTTCTAGCGGTTCTAAGACCAAGGGGCATTGCAGTGGCACCTTACTTGGACGACATCCTAATTCAAGCGTCGTCTCTTTCAAAAGCAAAGGCTCACACAGACATTGTTCTAGCCTTTCTCAGATCTCACGGGTGGAAGGTGAACATAGAAAAAAGTTCCCTGTCTCCGTCGACAAGAGTCCCTTTCTTGGGGACAATAATAGATTCTTTAGAAATGAAGATTTTCCTGACAGATGTCAGAAAGTCAAAGCTTCTAAACGCTTGTCAAGTCCTTCACTCTGTTCTACGGCCTTCCATAGCTCAGTGCATGGAAGTAGTAGGGTTGATGGTTGCAGCAATGGACATAGTTCCTTTTGCGCAAATTCATCTAAGACCATTACAACTGTGCATGCTCAAACAGTGGAATGGGGACTATACAGACTTGTCTCCGATGATTCAAGTAGATCAGAAGACCAGAGACTCACTCCGTTGGTGGCTGACCCAGGATCACCTGTCCCAGGGAATAAGCTTCCACAGACCAGAGTGGATCATCGTCACGACCGACGCCCGTCTATTAGGCTGGGGCGCGGTCTGGGATTCCCTGAAAGCTCAGGGTCTATGGTCCCGGGAAGAGTCTCTTCTCCCGATAAACATTCTGGAACTGAGAGCGATATTCAATGCTCTCCGGGCTTGGCCTCAACTAGCAAAGGCCAGATTCATAAGATTCCAATCAGACAACATGACGACTGTTGCTTACATCAACCATCAGGGGGGAACAAGGAGTTCTCTGGCGATGAGAGAGGTGACCAAAATCATCAAATGGGCGGAGGATCACTCCTGCCACCTATCTGCGATCCACATCCCAGGAGTAGACAACTGGGAGGCGGATTATCTGAGTCGTCAGACTTTCCATCCTGGGGAGTGGGAACTCCACCCGGAGGTGTTTGCCCAGTTGACCCAATTATGGGGCATTCCAGACATGGATCTGATGGCGTCTCGTCAGAACTTCAGGGATCCCAAGGCGACTCTAGTGGATTCATTAGTGGCGCCTTGGGCCTTCAACCTAGCTTATGCATTTCCACCGTTCCCTCTCATTCCCAGGCTGGTAGCCAGGATCAAACAGGAGAAGGCCTCTGTGATTTTGATAGCTCCTGCGTGGCCACGCAGGACTTGGTATGCAGACCTGGTGAATATGTCATCGGCTCCACCATGGAAGCTACCTTTGAGACAGGATCTTCTAGTACAAGGTCCATTCGAACATCCAAATCTGGTTTCTCTCCAGCTGACTGCTTGGAAATTGAACGCTTGATTTTATCTAAGCGTGGGTTTTCGGATTCTGTGATAGATACTCTGGTACAAGCCAGAAAACCTGTGACTAGAAAGATTTACCATAAAATATGGAAAAGATATATCTGTTGGTGTGAATCCAAGGGATTCTCATGGAGGAAGATTAAAATTCCTAGGATCCTTTCCTTTCTCCAAGAAGGTTTGGATAAGGGATTGACAGCAAGTTCTCTAAAAGGACAGATTTCTGCTTTATCTGTCTTGTTACACAAACGACTGGCAGCTGTGCCAGATGTTCAAGCTTTTGTTCAGGCTTTGTTCAGGATCAAGCCTGTTTACAGACCTTTGACTCCTCCCTGGAGTCTAAATTTAGTTCTTTCAGTTCTTCAAGGGGTTCCGTTTGAACCCTTACATTCCATAGATATCAAGTTGTTATCTTGGAAGGTGCTGTTTTTGGTTGCTATTTCTTCTGCTAGAAGAGTTTCTGAATTATCTGCTCTGCAGTGTAATCCGCCCTATCTGGTGTTCCATTCAGATAAGGTTGTTTTGCGTACTAAACCTGGTTTCCTTCCAAAAGTTGTTTCCAACAAGAATATTAACCAGGAAATAGTTGTGCCTTCTTTGTGCCCGAATCCAGTTTCAAAGAAGGAACGTTTGTTACACAATTTAGATGTAGTCCGTGCTTTAAAGTTCTATTTAGAAGCAACAAAGGATTTCAGACAAACGTCTTCTCTGTTTGTCGTTAATTCTGGCAAGAGGAGAGGTCAAAAAGCTACTGCTACCTCTCTTTCCTTTTGGCTGAAAAGCATCATCCGATTGGCTTATGAGACTGCCGGATGGCAGCCTCCCGAACGAATCACAGCTCACTCTACTAGGGCTGTGGCTTCCACATGGGCCTTCAAGAACGAGGCTTCTGTTGATCAGATATGTAAGGCAGCGACTTGGTCTTCTCTGCACACTTTTGCCAAATTCTACAAATTTGATACTTTTGCTTCTTCGGAGGCTATTTTTGGGAGAAAGGTTTTGCAAGCCGTGGTGCCTTCTGTTTAGGTAACCTGATTTGCTCCCTCCCTTCATCCGTGTCCTAAAGCTTTGGTATTGGTTCCCACAAGTTATGGATGACGCCGTGGACCGGACACACCAATGTTGGAGAAAACAGAATTTATGCTTACCTGATAAATTACTTTCTCCAACGGTGTGTCCGGTCCACGGCCCGTCCTGGTTTTTTAATCAGGTTTGATAAATTTCTTTAACTACAGTCACCACGGCACCCTATAGTTTCTCCATTTTTTCTCCTGTCCGTCGGTCGAATGACTGGGGGGGCGGAGCCTGGGAGGGACTATATGGACAGCTTTTGCTGTGCTCTTTGCCATTTCCTGTTGGGGAGGAGAATATTCCCACAAGTTATGGATGACGCCGTGGACCGGACACACCGTTGGAGAAAGTAATTTATCAGGTAAGCATAAATTCTGTTTTTATTACACCAACAAAACACTATTTTCAGGGGCGTATTATGGCCTAGGCAAACAAGGCCTGTGCCTAGAGCGGCAGATTGGGGGGGCGAAAAGTGCGGCAGTATTCCCTCCTAAACATCGCTGCCACTGGGCTGGTGCTACAGGGTTTTTTGGCTGTATTTTTTTATTTATTTAAAAATACTGTGATTGAGCAGCTCATTGTAATCCGCCGCACGCTTACTGCTGGCAGTTCAGTTTATTTTCAGTGCTGGGCTGGCTACCTTATCCCCTCTCTCAAAAAGCCTGCATGCAGTACACTAACTGAGCGCTACAGCATGTGGGCTAGAGAGCTGGGGTGAACATCGGCATGTGGGCAAAGGGGTGTGTTAGTCGGCAGAGATGAAGAGAGGCGGGATAGACTGCAGAGGAAGCAGTGCGTGGTAGTGGCAATACTTTCTAACCCACAGGTAAGATTGGCCACCTGATGTTCCTTTACTAACGCAGTGGCAGCTGTTGGGGGGGGGGGGTAGGGTTGGGGGAGGGCAGCGTGTATTCAATTTTACTTTACTTCTCTTAGTGGATCATACATGCTTTGATTGCCGCGCACAGTAAACTGCTACAAAGTGCAGTTGTGCTCAGCGGTCTGCACTTCACTTTTTAAAAGTCACATTGCAACTCTCCGTACTAAACAGAATGTATAAAAACTATTTGGAGCAATTTAACTATCCTTAAAACAGGCTGTCATTGACTGACCAAGCCAGCATCTCCTATAACCACAGTATTTGTATGATCTTTTTGACTTATTATTGACATTTCGTGGGATTGTCAGAGGGCTGGCTTTGACAAATGAACTGAAAGAAAAAAGCACTACATTGCTATATAGTTTTGTCTGGCAGAAAGAAAGTTATATATTGTGCTGTATAGTTTCTACGCTGAAAACATACACAGTTAGTTAGTATACTACACTCTGTATATATTAATATGCATTTTAGAGAGGGTACATTATGCACTTAATTTCAAATACTAAAGTGAAATAACGCAGCCCCATTGAAGTCTATGGGGAAAAGTTACATTTAAACCTAACACCCTAACATAAACCCTAAGTCTAAACACCCCTAATCTGCTTCCCCCGACAATGCCGCCACCTACATAATGTTATTAACACCTAATCTGCTGCTCCCGATATTGCCGCCACCTAAATAGTTATTAACCCCTAATCTGCCGCTCCCGATATCGCCGCCACTATATTAAAGTTATTAACCCCTATTCCGCAGCTCCTCGACAACGCCACAACTAAATAAAGTTATTTAGTTAATTCTGCCCCTGATACTGTGGTGGTGATTGCGGATATACCCTCCCGGGGTTCTGAATTGGAGAGTACGGAGGTACTCTCTGAGGGTGAACTCTCTGAATCAGGGAGTGCTTTGCCCTTGACTGACCCTGATGTGGTTTTCTTCAGGTTTAAGCTTGAACACCTCCGTTTATTACTGAGGGAGGTGTTGGTTACTATGGATGACTGTGACTCAATAGTGGTTCCGCCAGAGAAATTGAGTAAGGTAGACAGATACTTGGAAATTCCTTCTTACTCAGATGTCTTTCCAGTTCCTAAGAGGACTTCAGAGATTATTGCAAAAGAATGGGAAAGACCAGACATTCCCTTCTCTCCTTCGCCTGTGTTTAGAAAGATGTATCCTATAGCCGACGCTATTAGGGATCATTGGCAGACAATCCCTAAAGTAGAGGGAGCCATTTCTACCCTGGCCAAACGGACTACTATTCCTATCGAGGATAGTTGTGCCTTTGAGGACCCTATGGATAAGAAGTTGGAGGGTCTCCTTAAGAAGGTTTATGTTCACCAGGGATTCCTTTTGCAACCGGCGGCCTGCATTGTTACAGTGACCAGTGCGGCCTCTTATTGGTTTGATGCTCTAGAAGAGTCTCTTAAGACAGAGACTCCTTTGGAGGAGATACAGGATCAGATCAAAGCTCTTAAGTTAGCTAATTTGTTTAATACGGATGCTTCTCTGCAGTTTACTAAGTTGGCGGCTAAGAGTTCGGGCTTTGCCATCTTAGCACGTAAGGCTTTATGGTTAAAGTCTTGGTCTGCGGATGTGTCATCCAAGTCTAGGCTTTTGGCTATTCCTTACAAGGGGAAGACCCTGTTCGGACCTGACTTGAAGGAAATTATTTCCGACATAACGGGAGGCAAGGGTCATCTCCTCCCTCAGGATAAAAAGTCCAAACAGAGAGGGCGACAGAGTAATTTTCGTTCCTTTCGAAATTTCAAGGGAGTTCCCTCTTCCTCTTCCACTAAACAGGAAGGGAATTATTCACAAACCAAGTCCACTTGGAGACCCAACCAGTCTTGGAACAAGGGTAAACAATCCAAGAAGCCTGTGGCTGCTACCAAGTCAGCATGAAGGGTCGGCCCCCAATCCGGGACCGGATGTAGTAGGGGGCAGACTTTCTCTCTTTGTTCAGGCTTGGATAAGAGATGTTCAGGATCCCTGGACACTAGAAACTGTGTCTCACGGGTATCAGTTGAAGTTCAAAAAATTTTTCCCCAGAGGAAGGTTTCTTCTTTCTCGATTATCTGCAGACCAGATAAAAAGAGAGGCGTTCTTACGCTGTGTAGGAGACCTCTCTTCCATGGGAGTAATATGTCCCGTTCCTATACAGAAACAGGGACAGGGGTTTTATTTAAATCTGTAGTTCCCAAAAAGGAGGGAACGGTCCGACCTATTTTAGATCTCAAAAGTCTGAGCAAGTTTCTCAGAGTTCCATCCTTCAAGATGGAAACTATTCGTACCATTCTTCCATTGATCCAGGAGGGTCAATTTATGACTACCGTGGATCTAAAGGATGCATATCTTCATGTTCCTATCCACAGAGATCATCACAAGTTCCTGAGATTTGCCTTTCTGGACAAACATTTTCAGTTTGTGGCTCTTCCTTTCGGTCTTGCCACAGCTCCCAGACACAATGATCACAAACACATAACACAGCCTCAAAGCTTTACCTTGAGGCTGTGTTATGTGTTTGTGATCATTGTGAGTGGTTGCGCGTGTGGTTATTAGCTGTACAAGGCTGGTAGTGTGTCGGTAGTGGCATGTATGTTTAACATTTAGAGTGGATGTTGCATGGCCTTTTGTGATTGTTTAGTTGTGAATCGGGTGAATGTTGTTTAACTTTGAGTTAAGGGATACGAGGAATACGTAGTGAAGGTGTGGGCGTGTACTAAAACGTCATTGGCTGGCCTATGTTAGTGTTATATGGTTGCTAGGCAGCAGTGGTTTGGCTCCGTAATGTGAATGGATTTAAAGTGCCTTAAAACACGATGCACCTCTTGCTGTTTGGTATATGCCTGTCAGTAAGGATGGTCAGGATATGCTGTGGCTCAGTTTGATTGTTAGTATACACTGGTAGGACACGGCGGTGTTAAGTTGCCATGGTGATGGGTGTGCTAACGGATTAAGTTTGTTCTCTGCTGGGCCCTGTAGTATGTCTGCGCATGCGCAGTTGTGCTTGTCGGACGTGCTGGGAGAACAGCTGATAGCAATCACTTGGTGATGGGTTCCTTCATAAAAGAGTGAGTTTTTTATGTGTTCGTTTGGTCTGAGGACGGGGGCAACCCCGAAAACGTTTATCTGTGAATAAAAAGTTACATTTTAAAACGGTGAATGCCTTCCCCTTGCCTACTTCTCTATATTGTTGTTTTGAAGTGCACCCCGGCTGTTGATACAGGATAAAAAGTGTGCTGGAACCCTCCCTGCATTGTATACATACATATATATATATATATATATATATATATATATATATATATATAATTCTTTCCAAGCTATATTCAAGTTATTACATAAATGATTTGTTACTAGACTATTATAAGAAAAAGATCAGGTGTGTTACAATTTACTCAGCAAAGATATCTGCATGTATCTCTTTAAGACTTGTCACTGATGATTGCCACACTTTTTAAAAATCTTGTAGAAACCCTGCTGCAGCTCTTCTGGCTTACATGTGCTGGAAAAACATTTCTAGGACATACAAAGACAAGAAAAGAGAGTGCAACGCTGCTAAGTGTAGATCAAAAAGCACCACTTTAATAACAACGGGTTATAAGCACTCACACTCTAGACCCTCAAACACAATGAGGTATAGAGAAAGTGTATGTGAACAATCTGTAGCGTTCCTGAAGACTTGCAAACAGTGGTAGTCCAAGTAGTGTCCAGCAGTACTCAAGTGCCGGCTCTCCAAGCTCAACTGCTTACTTGTAACGGACTCTTGAAAGACGGCAAGCCGACACACTGCCAATGCTGTGATCCAAACGCCGGCTTAATGTAGCCACCATTCAGCAAGCACTACCCAAGTGCTGAACCAAAAATGGGCCAGCTCCTATGCTTACATTTTTGCTTTCCATCTAAAGGGGAGGAGAGTCCACTGCTTCATTCAATACTTGTGGGAATTAAGAACCTGGCCACCAGGAGGAGGCAAAGACACCCCAGCCAAAGGCTTAAATACCTCCCCTACTTCCCTCATCCCCCAGTCATTCTTTGCCTTTCATGTTGGCAGGGAAGTGTCGGAAGATTCAGAGTAGTCTCTTATGGAGGGTAGTACTCTTCGGAATGGGACTGGAGTTTTAAGTAGTCCTGTCAGCCTCTCAGTGAGAGCTTGGGTGAAAGTCCAGAGATGTATGGAGAGTGTTTCTGCGAAACCATCCCAACTCAGATTAACAGCTCCATAAGCAATCAGCGTTGACGAGTTTCACTGTTTGCTTTCTACACTGAAGTCCATGTCAGGAGCGAGGCTACTACACTGTCACACTTGAGAGGCTGTGTTCCTGTTCCAAGGGGTAGATTCTGGTAAGATAGTTTCATTTTTTTTTATACACATAATGATAATGCAGAAGACAGGTTCACAGTGTGATACCTTTTATCTTTATAGGATCAAGGGTTAATATCCCTGGTAGGGGGAATTTTTGAACAGGGGGTTTTGTACATAATATTGTTTATTGTGTCATTGCTGCGATATGTGTGAGATGAGGCTCTGGCAATGGGTGGACTTTAGTTTTTATTTTCGGGAGTATTTGCTCTGCGGATTTAGTGCATCTTCTCCCTAGTGCAGGGGTGGTACTGCGAGGCATTCGTTCTGTCGGGTGGGGCCTATTGACTTCCTTGCTTGACCGGCGGCGCAGGAGACGTAACGGTTTTTGAGGTCCGGGTCATAGGAGGTGGTGAGTGCCCCGACCATTGGAGGTTATAAAGGTGCCATTTGTTTTATATATTCTAACTAGTCTGTATTAAAGCCGCAAGCTATGGAGGACTCTGACGTGTTAGAGGGTACTCCCCCTTTAACTAAGTCTAGTACCTGTGTTTATTGTGAGGAGGTTCTGGTAGATCCGCCTGCTCAACTATGTTCCACATGCCTTGATAAAGTCACGACATCACAATAGAAAAGGATGTCTAGTACTACTGAGCCGTCCACCTCTGAGGGCTCCCCGTCCCGTGAGGTATGTTCCCTAAATACATCTCTGAATACACATGCAGTGCCCCAGTGCATGTCTATTTCTTCTACGGAAGAGATCCCTTGGCCATCAGATTTTGTGGATCAACTGCAAACAGCAGTCTCTAAGGTGATAAGTGCCTTACCACCTTCTGCCAAGCGCAAGCATAAGGTAAAATATGGCGATGCGTCCCAGGGGTCTTATACTCCAACTGATATCTCGGAGAGATTATCCGCTGACGAGGACAACTCCGACTCTTCGGAGGACGTCCTTCTGGGTCGGAGTCCATGTCATCTAAAGTTCCGACTGCGGAGGAGCCTGACTTTTGGTTTAGGATGAAAAATTTACGCTTTTTGCTGAAGCAGGTGCTTGCTACCCTCGAGGTTCTGGAACCAAAACTACCAGAGAAACCTTCGATTCCTAAGCTTGATAAAGTGTATGAGGACAGGGTGGTACCTCAGACCTTCCCGGTTCCTTTTAGGATGACTAACATTATTAAGAATGAATGGGAGAGATTAGGTTCTTCTTTTTCCCCTTCTTCTTCCTGTAAGAAGCTGTTCCCCGTTCCGGACTTTCAGCTTGAGCTATGGGGACTGTCCCTAAGGTGGATGGTGCAGTCTCTATGCTCGCGAAGCGGACGACGATTGCTCTTGAGAATAGTTTGTTGTTTAAAGAGCCCATGGATAAAAAGTTGTAGAACATGTTAAGAAAGATATTCCAACACACAGGGTTTGTTTTTCAGCCGACAGCAGCGGTAGCTGCGGTTTCCGGAGCTGCGACATATTGGTGCGATTCTCTGACATGGTCAAGAGGGAGAATCCCCTCGACGAGATATAGGAGAGAATTAAGACGATGAGGGTCGCTAATTCTTTTATTCGTGATGCCAATATGCATATTATTCGCCTGAACGCAAAGGTGTCAGGTTTTTCCGTATTAGCCCGCAGAGCTCTGTGGCTAAAATCGTGGTCTGTGGACATGACCTCTAAGTCCAGACTTCTATCTCTTCCCTTTCAGGGAAAGATCCTGTTCGGTTCAAGATTGGACTCGATCATTTCCACCGTTACGGGAGGCAAGAGCGCTTTCCTACCGCAGGATAAGAAGGTTAAGCCTAAGGGATCTACTTTTCGTCTCTTTCGTGCTGACAAGGCCCAATGCCAGTAGCCCGCTGCAAAAGCAGATCAGTCCAAGGGTACTTGGAAACCAGCTCAGTCTTGGAATAAGTCCAAGCAGAACAAGAAGCCAGCCGAAACAAAGTTGGCATGAAGGGGCCAAGTAGGGGGCAGATTATCTTTATTCTCAGAGGCCTAGTTGCAGGATGTTCAGGACCCTTGGGTTCTGGAAGTTGTCGCCCAAGGATACAGGATAGGGTTCAAATCTCATCCGCACAGCGGCACATTCCTCCTGTCAAATCTGTCTCCCAGACCAGAAAAGAGAGAAACCTTTCTAGAATGTGTGAGGGATTTCTCTTCTCTCTGAGTTATTGTACCAGTACCCCCACGTTCTGCCTGATTCTAGACATAAAATGTTTAAACCAATTTCTTGCTGTTCCATCGTTCAAAACGGAAATGATCAGATCGATTCTGCCCCTAGTTCAAGAGCGTCAGTTCATGACAATAGACTTGAAGGATGCCTACCTGTATGTGCCGATCCACAGGGATCACTTCAGGTTCCTGAGATTTGCGTTTCTAGACCAACATTTCCAGTTTGTGGCCCTTCTCTTTGGTCTGGCGATGGCCCTGAGAGTCTTTACAAAGGTTCTGGGGGCGCTACTTGCAGTGGCCAGATCCAGAGGCATTGCTGTGGCGCCTTATCTGGATGACATCATAGTCCAGGCGCCGTTGTTCAGTCTCGCAGAGGATCACTCCAGGGCCCTTCTTTTGTTACTCCAATCTCACTGTTGGAAGATAAACCCAGGAAAGAGCTCCCTGTTTCCCAACAACAGGGTGGAGTTCCTGGGAACGCAAATAGATTCTATATCCATGAAGATATTTCTCACAGATCAGCGACACAGGAAGTTTGCGTCCACCTGTCTTGCTGTTCAATCCTCCTCCAGTCCCTCTGTGGCTCAGAGTATGTAGGTGATCGTGCTCATGGTGTCCAGCATCGATGTCAATCCTTTCGCCAGGTTCCATCTCAGACCTCTTCAGTTGTGCATGTTGAGACAGTGGAACGGTGATCATTCAGATCTATCCCAACAGATTTCCCTGGGCGTTCGGACGATGGATTCCCTCTCTTTGTGGATCCATCTGCAACAACTGTCCCAGGAGACATCATTCCTGAGACCGTCCTTGGAGAATGTGACCATGGACGCAAGTCTGGCAGGATGGGGTGCCAGGATGGCACAGGGAAAGTGGTCTCGAGAGTAGTCCCTCCTCCCGGTCAATATTCTGGAACTTCAAGCAATCTACAATGCTCTGAGTGCATGGCCTCTCCTGGGGTCATTCAGGTTCCAGACAGACAACATTACCTCGGTGGCCTACATCAACCATCAGGGGGGACGAGAAGCCTCCCTAGCAATGAGGGAGGTTTCTCGGATATTGGCATTGGCAGAGTCCCACAGCTGCTCACTCTCATCAATCCACATTTTCTGTGGATAAGCAGGCAATACTTCCATCTGGGGGAATGGTCTCTCCATTCCGAGGTGTTTGCAGAGATTTTTCTCAGATGGGGGATGCCGGAGATAGATCTCAATTGCAAGCTACCCAGAAACGGGTTGCGGTCTAGGGATCCCCAGGCAGAGCTGACAGATGCTTTAACGGTTCCTTGGGGGTTCAACCTAGTTTACATTTTTCCACCGTTGCCACTTCTACCTCGAGTAGTGGCCTGCATCAAGCAGGAGCAAGCTTCGGCTATTCTGATTGCTCCGTCATTTACCGCAGAGGATGTGGTTTGCGGATCTAGTGGGGATGTCATTGTTTCCTCCATGGAGGTTACCCTGTCGCAGGGATCTGTTGGTACAGTGTCCCTTTCAAAATCAAAATCTAGATTCTCTGAGGCTGACTGCGTGGAGATTGAACGCTTAGTCTTAGCCAAGAGAGGATTCTCTGAGAGAGTGTTTGATATTCTCATTCAGGCCAGGAAGCCGGTCACTCGTCGCATCTATCATAAGGTGTGGAGGACTTACTTGTCCTGGTGTGAGAAGTATGGATATCCTTGGCATAAAGTTAAGGTATCCAGGATTCTGTCTTTTCTCCAGGATGGACTGGAGAAGGGGCTTGCCGCCAGTTCCTTGAGGGGACAGATTTCGGCTTTATCTGTTCTGTTTCATAAGAGGCTCGCGGAGCTTCCTGATATTCAGTCTTTTGTTCAGGCTCTGTCTAGAATCAGGCCTGTTTTTAGACAGTCCGCTCCTTCCTGGAGCTTGAACTTGGTTCTGAAGGTGTTGCAGAGGGTTCCGTTTGAACCTATGCACTCTTTTGACATTAAGTTACTTTCTTGGAAGGTTCTGTTTTTGTTGGCTATTGCATCGCCACGCAGAGTATCTGAGTTGGCAGCCTTGCAATATGAGCCTCCTTATTTGTTTTTTTTTAAGCTGATAAGGCTGTTCTTCGCACTGGTTTGTTCCCAAGGTTGTGTCCACTCGTAACATCAATCAGGAAATAGTTGTTCCTTCTTTGTGTCCTAACCCTTCTTTTCCTAAGGATAGGTTACTTCATAATTTGGATGTGGTTCGAGCTTTGAAGTTTGATCTTCAGGCTAGGAAGGATTTCAGACAGTCTACATCTCTTGTTGTGGTGTATTCAGGGAAGTGCAAGGGGCCTCTCCAACTTCTTTGTCCTTTTGGTTGAGGAGCATGATTCGCTTGGCCTACGAGACAGCGGGACATAAGCCTCCTTAGAGGATCACGGCTCATTCAACTAGAGCTGTGGCTTCTTCTTGGGCCTTCAAGAATGAGGCCTCTATGGAGCAGATTTGTAAGGCAGCTCCCAAGCAGTTTTTAGGAGGTTTTACAAGCTGTGGTGCCCTCAGATTAGGGTCCGCCTTCTTTTGCCCTCCCGTTTTTTTCATTCAGTGTCCTCTAGAGCTTGGGTATTTGTTCCCAGAAGTAATGAAAGAAGCAGTGGACTCTCCTCCCCTATAGATGGAAAAACAGAATTTATGCTTACCTGATAAATTACTTTCTCTTGTGATGTATCGAGTCCACGGATTCATCCTTTACTTGTGGGATATTCTCCTTCCCAACAGGAAATGGCAAAGAGAGCACACAGCAGAGCTGTCCATATAGCTCCCCCTCCAGCTCCACCCCCCAGTCATTCGACCGAAGGTTAGGAAGAAAAAGGAGAAACCATAGGGTGCAGTGGTGACTGTAGTTTAACAAAAAAGCTACCTGACTTAATAGCCAGGGCGGGCCGTGGACTCGATACATCACAAGAGAAAGTAATTTATCAGGTAAGCATAAATTCTGTTTTCACTTGTAAGATGTATCGAGTCCACGGATTCATCCTTTACTTGTGGGATACCAATACCAAAGCTTTAGGACACGGATGAAGGGAGGGAACAAGACAGGTACCTTAAACGGAAGGCACCACTGTTTGTAAAACCTTTCTCCCAAAAATAACCTCCGAAGAAGCAAAAATATCGAATTTGTAAAATTTGGCAAAAGTATGCAGCGAAGACCAAGTCGCTGCCTTACAAATCTGTTCAACAGAAGCCTCATTTTTAAAAGCCCATGTGGAAGCCACTGCTCTAGTAGAATGAGCAGTAATTGTTTCAGGAGGCTGCTGGCCAGCAGTCTCATAGGACAAACGGATGATGCTTTTCAGCCAAAAGGAAAGAGAGGTAGCAGTCGCCTTCTGACCTCTCCTCTTACCAGAATAGATAACAAACAATGAAGGTGTTTGTCTGAAATCCTTAGTTACTTGTAAATAGAACTTTAAAGCACGAACTACATCAAGATTGTGTAACAGACGTTCCTTCTTCGAAGAAGGATTAGGACACAGAGAAGGAACCACAATTTCCTGGTTAATATTCTTATTAGACACAACCTTAGGAAGAAAACCGGGTTTGGTACGCAAAACTACCTTATCTGCATGGAAAACCAGGTAAGGTGAATCACACTGTAAAGCAGATAGCTCTGAAACTCTTCGAGCAGAAGAGATAGCTACCAAAAACGAAACTTTCCAAGATAAAAGCTTAATATCTATGGAATGTAAAGGTTCAAACGAAACCCCTTGCAGAACTGAAAGAACTAAGTTCAGACTCCATGGCGGAGCCACAGGTCTATAAACAGGCTTGATTCTGACTAAAGCCTGACTAAACGCTTGAACATCTGGTACCTCTGCCAGACGTTTGTGTAAAAGGATAGACAAAGCAGATATCTGTCCTTTTAAGGAACTAGCTGATAATCCTTTCTCCAATCAATCTTGGAGAAAGGACAATATCCTGGGAATCCTAATCTTACTCCATGAATAACCCTTGGATTCACACCAAAAAAGATATTTTCGCCAAATCTTATGGTAGATTTACCTGGTGACAGGCTTTTTAGCCTGAATCAGGGTATCAATAACCGACTCAGAGAAACCACGCTTTGATAGAATTAGGCGTTCAATCTCCAAGCAGTCAGACGCAGAGAAATTAGATTTGGATGTTTGAAAGGACCTTGTATTAGAAGGTCCTGTCTCATTGGTAGTGTCCATGGTGGGACAGCTGACATGTCCACTAGGTCTGCATACCAGGTCCTGCGTGGCCACGCAGGTGTTATCAGAATCACCGAAGCCCTCTCCTGCTTGATTCTGGCAACCAGACGAGGGAGGAGAGGAAACGGTGGAAAAACATAGGCCAGATTGAAGGACCAAGGTGCTGCTAGAGCATCTATCAGCACCGCCTGGGGATCCCGGGACCTGGACCCGTAAAGAGGAAGTTTGGTGTTCTGACGGGACGCCATCAGATCCAATTCTGGAGTGCCCCATAACTGGGGAAATACCTCCGGGTGGAGTTCCCACTCCCCCGGGTGAAAAGTCTGACGACTGAGAAAATCCGCCTCCCAGTTGTCTACTCCTGGGATGTGAATTGCTGATTGATGGCAGGAGTGATCCTCCGCCCACCTGATTATCTTGGTTACTTCCATCATTGCTAGGGAACTCCTTGTTCCTCCCTGATGATTGACGTAAGCTACAGTCGTGATGTTGTCCGACTGAAATCTGATGAATTTGGCTGCGGCTAGCTGAGGCCATGCCTGAAGCGCGTTGAATATCGCCCTCAGTTCCAGAATGTTTATCGGGAGAAGAGCCTCTTCCCGAGACCATAAGCCCTGAGCTTTCAGGGAGTCCCAGACTGCACCCCAGCCCAAGAGACTGGCGTCGATCGTTACGATGATCCACTCTGGTCTGCGGAAACACATTCCCTGAGACAACCACCAGAGAAGAGAATCTCTGGTCCCCTGGTCCAGCTGTATTTGAGGAGACAAATCTGCATAATCCCCATTCCACTGTTTGAGCATGCATAGTTGCAGTGGTCTGAGGTGTATCCGTGCAAAAGGGACTATGTCCATTGCCGCTACCATTAATCTGATTGTCTCCATGCACTGAGCTACAGATGGCGGAGGAATGGAATGAAGGGCTCGGCAAGTGGTTAAGAGTTTTGACTTTCTGACCTCCGTCAGAAATATTTTCATTTCTACCGAGTCTATCAGAGTTCCTAGGAAGGAAACTCTTGTGAGGGGGGAGAGAGAACTCTTTTTGATGTTCACCTTCCACCCGTGAGACCTCAGAAAGGCCAATACAATTTCCATGTGAGACTTGGCTCTTTGGAAAGTCGACGCCTGAATTAGGATGTCGTCTAGATAAGGCGCCACTGCTATGCCCCGCGGTGTTAGAACCGCCAGTAGGGACCCTAGCACCTTTGTGAAAATTCTGGGAGCAGTGGCCAACCCGAAAGGAAGAGCCACAAACTGGTAATGCTTGTCCAGAAAGGCGAACCTGAGAAACTGGTGATGATCTGTGTGGATAGGAATGTGCAGGTACGCATCCTTTAAATCCACGGTGGTCATATATTGACCCTCCTGGATCATTGGTAAGATTGTCCGAATGGTCTCCATCTTGAATGATGGGACTCTGAGGAATTTGTTTAGAATTTTGAGATCCAGGATTGGTCTGAAAGTTCCTTCTTTCTTGGGAACCACAAACAGGTTTGAGTAAAAACCCAGCCCTTGTTCTGCCATTGGAACTGGGTGGATCACTCCCATTGTATGTAGGTCTTCTACACAGCGTAAGAACGCCTCTTTCTTTGTCTGGTGACAGACGAGAAATGTGGAACCTTCCCCTTGGAGGGGAGTCCTTGAATTCTAGAAGATATCCCTGGGATACAATCTCTAAGGCCCAGGGATCGAGTACATCTCTTTCCCAGTCCTGAGCGAAGAGAGAAAGTCTGCCCCCTACTAGATCCGGTCCCAGATCGGGGGCTACCCCTTCATGCTGTCTTGGAGGCAGCTGCAGGCTTCTTGGCCTGTTTACTTTTGTTCCAGCCCTGGTAAGGTTTCCAGGCTGCCCTGGGTTGGGAAGCGTTACCCTCTTGCTTTGCAGCAGGGGAGGATGAAGCGAGACCGCTCCTGAAATTCCGAAAGGAACGAAAATTATTTTGTTTGTTCTTTAACTTGAAGGACTTGTCCTGAGGGAGAGCATGGCCTTTTCCCCCAGTGATTTCTGAAATAATCTCTTTCAATTCAGGCCCGAAGAGGGTCTTTCCTTTGAAAGGGATGTTCAAGAGTTTGGATTTTGACGACACATCGGCCGACCAGGACTTTAGCCATAGCGCCCTGCGCGCTAAAATGGCGAAACCTGAATTCTTTGCTGCTAACTTAGCTAGTTGGAAAGCGGCATCTGTGATAAAAGAATTAGCCAGCTTAAGAGCCTTAATTCTGTCCATAATGTCCTCGTTTGAGGTCTCCGTCTGGAGCGCATCTTCCAGCGCCTCGAACCAGAAAGCAGCTGCAGTAGTTACAGGAACAATGCACGCAATAGGTTGGAGAAGAAAACCTTGTTGAACAAAATTTTTTAACCAGACCTGAGCTATCGAGCAGATTTCAAAGGAACAAGATCTTCCTGTCTATAAATCAGTCCACAATGGAATGCATAGAAATAACTGTTTGCAGAAAAATGCAAGTGAAGTCTGTGTTGTGTGATTATTTTATTAGGTTAATAATGCTGTTTAGCAAATGTTTTTGTTCATTTAACTTTGTTTAATTATATATTCTGTGTTGTGTGATTATTTTATTAAGTTTCTAATGCTGTTTAACATTTAAAGTCTTCATTTCAAAGCTTTAAACATATTGGCCCCAAGTTATCAAGGTCTGTCGGACCTGATCCGACAGTGCGGATCAGGTCCGACAGACCTCGCTGAATACGGCGAGCAATACGCTCGCCGTATTCAGCATTGCGCCAGCAGCTCACAAGAGCTGCTGGTGCAACGCCGCCCCCTGCAGACTCGCGGCCAATGGGCCGCCAGCAGGGGGGTGTCAATCAACCCGATCGTACTCGATCAGGTTGATTTCCGGCGATGTCTGTCTGCCTGCTCAGAGCAGGCGGACAGGTTATGGAGCAGCGGTCTTTGTGACCGCTGCTTCATAATTGCTGTTTCTGGCGAGTCTGAAGACTCGCCAGAAACAGGGGCCATCAAGCTCCTTACGGAGTTTGATAACTAGAGGCCAATGTATTAGGTGTTACTTATGACAATTTTGAGAGGGGCCTGGAACCTATCTCCCTCACTTTCCATTGACTTACATTATAAACTGGGTTTCAATTTACAACAGTTTCGATTTACAACCATTCCTTCTGGAACCTAACCCCGGCGTAAACTGAGGGCTACCTGTGTATATATATATATATATATATATATATATATATATATATATATATATATATATATATATATACATACATACATACATACATACATAAGCACATACTGTACATACATATACATATTTAGACATGTATATGTATGCATGTCCATGGTAAAGCCCTTTGCCTGTCTTGCCTGAGACTTCATATCATTGAACCCTTATAACTTTTGTTTGCAATTTTTTTTTTTAAATATTTTTTTTATTAAATAGTGTTATTATGAGTGCAAGTGTACTTTGTAATGTATTTTAAAGGGGCATTCAAGTCCAAAAAAACTTTCATGATTCAAATAGGGCATGCAATTTTAAACAGCTTTCCAATTTACTTTTATCACCAATTTTGCTTTGCTCTCTTGGTATTCTTAGTTGAAAGCTAGGAGGTTCATATGCTAATTTCTTAGACCTTGAAGGCCGCCTCTAATCTAAATGCATTTTGACAGTTTTTCACCACTAGTCAGCGTTAGTTCATGTGTTTCATATAGATAATATTGAAGTCATGCACGTGAATTTACCGAGGAGTGAGCACTGATTGGCTAAAATGCAAGTCTGTCAAAATAACTGAAATAAGGGGGCAGTCTGCAGAGGTTTAGATACAAGGTAATTACAGAGTTAAAACATGTATTATTATAACTGTGTTGGTTATGCAAAACTGGGGAATGGGTAATTAAGGGATTATCTCTTTTAAAACAACAAAAATTCTGGTGTTGACTGTCCCTTTAAGAACAGAGTAATCATTCTAGCGTAAATTGTGATTCAGCTCAAGTGATCGCATTTACTTTCAACTCGTAATACCAGAGGTAAGTCCGATGAGCATAAACACGTGCGATAAACTCCTTATTGCGCGTGCGCAAATGTTTGCATTCCATTAGTAATCTGGCCCTAAATGTTTTAGCTTTATTGATCAATCTTAATACTTTTTAAAGTATAGTAACCCTAGTGATAATGCAGTTAATAGTTTGTATAGCCTGACACACTACTGCAGCTTTTAATAGGGAGATCTCTTTCTGAACACATGTATGCTTGACTTTGTAGAACTTTACCTAACCCCTTAGGACCAAGGATGTGCTATGTACGTTCAGTTACGGACCAAGGACCTACATAGCACGTCCTCATCGCTGGAGGAGGCGGGAGGAGGGCATGATGGGATCCGTGTCTGTAAAGGGATCTGGGAGGGGTATGCTTATGAGGGGGGCAGCTACACCACGGAAAATAGTGGATTTTTGGAGCAAACTTGGAACTGTCAGACAGCTGCCAGTACCTAAGATGGCGGCAAATGGGTAGAGGGGGGAGGTTTAAAGAGCTGTTTGGGGGGGGGCTCAGGGAGGCTGGGTGGTAAGGGAGGGATCCTACACTGAAGAAAATATATAATTAAACATTTTTTTAAAACAAAACAAAAAACTTTCACAGATATTACGAGTTTTGCGTTAGGAGGGGTGCGTTGCTAACGAGCATTTTTTTTTCACTGCTCACTTAAGACAACGCTGGTATCGATCAAAATTATCCAGGCATATCCTCTTACCATACAGTATATTCTTACTAAAGAGTTTCATAAAACAGAATATTTTGAAGGCCTAATTCTGAGAGAAGTGTTCCCAGTGACATGGTACTGAAAGCTTATAGCGGGGGAGAGGTAAAACCTTTTTTTTTTTTTCTCTCTCTTCTCTCTCTTTATATGTTTAACGCAGTAGAAAAGTGGCAGAATAGACATAGTTTTATTTTTTGCTTGGACAAGTATGCATGTAAACAAGATTATATGCTCTGTATGTACTGACAACAAATTATTTCTTTATCATGTATGTATCTTGATTTACCCTGCGCGGTGCACAAACATGAGCGAATGTGCTCTTTTGTTACTTTTTTTCTTTCTGCCAAAAATTAAATAAAGTATTAAAAAAAAAAAAGACAACGCTGGTATTACAGGTTTTTTTAAACCCGGCGTTAGCCGCAAAATTTAGCTCCACATCGCACCTCAATACCAGTGTTGCTTACGGTAGCGGTGAGCTGGCTAAACGTGCTCGTGCACGATTTCCCCATAGGAATCAATGGGGCAGAATCGTCTGAAAAAAAACCTAACACCTGCAAAAATGCAGCGTTCAGCTTCTAACGCAGCCCCATTGATTCCTATGGGAAAATAAAAGTTATGTCTACACCTAACACCCTAACATGAACCCTGAGTCTAAACACCCCTAATCTTACACTTATGAGCCCCTAATCTGCCGCCCCCGACATCTGCATAATATTATTAACCCCTAATCTGCCGCTCCGGACACCGCCGCCACCTACATTATCCCTATGAACCCCTAATCTGCTGCCCCCAACATCGCTGACACCTACTTTTTATTTATTAACCCCTACTCTGCCGCCCCCACCTAACTACACTTATTAACCTCTAATCTGCCGCCGCCACTATAATAAAGTTATTAACCCCTAAATCTAACCCTAAGTCTAACCCCCCCTAACTTAAATATAATTTAAAATAATCTAAATAAAATTACTAATATTAAATAAATTATTCCTATTTAAAACTGAATACTTACCTATAAAATAAACCCTAAGCTAGCTACAATATAACTAATAGTTACATTTGTAGCTATTTTAGGATTTATTTTTATTTTACAGGCAACTTTGTATTTATTTTAACTAGGTAGAATAGTTATTAAATAGTTATTAACTATTTAATAACTTCCTAGTTAAAATAAGTACAAATTTACCTGTAAAATAAATCCTAACCTAAGTTACAATTACACCTAGCACTACACTATCATTAAATACATTAACTAAATTACCTACAATTAATTACAATTAAATTAAATAAACTAAAGTACGAAACCCCCCCCACTAAATTACAGAAAAAAATAAAATAATTACAAGAATTTTAAACTAATTACACCTAATCTAATCCCCTTAATAAAATAAAAAAGCCCCCCAAAATAATAAAAAGCCCTACCCTATACTAAATTACAAATAGCCCTTAAAAGGGCCTTTTGCGGGTCATTGCCCCAAAGTAATCAGCTCTTTTACCTGTAAAAACAAATTACAACCCCCCAACATTAAAACCCACCACCCACACACCCAACCCTACTCTAAAACCCACCCAATCCCCCCTTAATAAAACCTATTAAAGATCACCCTACCGTGAGACGTCTTCACCCAGCCGGGCACAAGTGGTCCTCCAGAGGGGCAGAAGTCTTCATCCGATCCAGGCAGAAGAGGACCTCCAGATGGGCAGAAGTCTTCATCCAGGCGGCATCTTCTATCTTCATCCATCCGGAGCAGATCGGGTCCATCTTGAAGCCAGCCGACGCGGAGCATCCATCCAGACCGACGACTACACGACGAATGACGGTTCCTTTAAATGACATCATCCAAGATGGCGTCCCTTGAATTCCGATTGGCTGATAGGATTCTATCAGCCAATCGGAATTAAGGTAGGAAAAATCCTATTGGCTGATACAATCAGCCGATAGGATTGAGCTTGCATTCTATTGGCTGATTGGAACAAGTCCCATTGAAAAGGATACACAATTTACGTAAGGGGATTTGCGGTAAGCTCGAGTCGCGGAAGAAAAGTGAGCGGTACACCTGTACCTGCCAGACTCGTAATACCAGCGGGCGTTAAAAAGCAGCGTTGGGACCTCTGAATGCTGCTTTTTAAGGCTAACGCAAGACTCTTAATCTATCCGTTTATTTTTATACTGGCAGACTCTCTGCCAGTACTTAAGATGGGGGTGACCCTGCGGGTTGGGGGAGGGAAGAGAGCTGTTTGAAAGGGGTAAGGAAATAATCAGGGGGGGGATTGTCAGGTGGGAGACTGATCTCTACACTAAAGCTAAAATTAACCCTACAAGCTACCTAATTAACCCCTTCACTGCTGGGCATAATACAAGTGTGGTGCGCAGCGGCATTTAGCGGCCTTCTAATTACCAAAAAGCAATACCAAAGCCGTATATATGTCTGCTATTTCTGAACAAAGAGGATCCCAGAGAAGCATTTACAACCATTTGTGCCATAAATGCACAAGCTGTTTGTAAATAATTTCAGAGAGAAACCTAAAGTTATTAAAAAAAAGTTAACTTTCTTTTAATTTGATCGCATTTGGCAGTGAAATGGTGCCATGAAATATATCAAAATGGGCCTAGATCAATACTTTAGGTTGTCTACTAAAAAGAAATATATACATGTGAAGGGTTATTCAGGGATTCCTGACAGATATCAGTGTTACAATGTAACTATCGCTAATTTTGAAAAAAAAGAAATAAATGGTTTGGAAATAGCAAAGTGCTACTTGTACTTATTGCCCTATAACTTGCAAAAAAGCAAAGAACATGTAAACATGGGGTATTTCTTAAAGGGACACTGAACCCAATTTTTTTCTTTCATGATTCAGATAGAGCATGCAATTTTAAACAACTTTCTAATTTACTCCTATTATCAATTTGTCTTTGTACTCTTGCTATCTTTATTTGAAAAAGAAGGAATCTAGACTTTTTTGGTTCAGTCTCTGGACAGCAGTTTTTTATTGGTGGATGAATTTATCCAACAGTCAGCAAGAACAACACAGGTTGTTCACCAAAAAAGGGCCGACATCTAAACTTACAATCTTGCATTTCAAATAAAGATACCAAGAGAATGAAGAAAATTTGATAATAGGAGTAAATTAGAAAGTTGCTTAAAATGTCATGCTCTATCTGAATCACGAAAGAAAAAATGTGGTTTCAGTGTCCCTTTAGCTCAGGACAAAATTTAGAAACTATTTAGCATGGGTGTTTTTTGGTGGTTGTAGATGTGTAACAGATTTTGGGGGTCAAAGTTAGAAAAAGTGTGTTTTTTCAATTTTTTTCATCATATTTTATCATTTTATCATTATAAGATATGATGAAAATAATGTTATCTTTAGAGAGTCCATTTATTGGCAAGAAAAACTGTATATAATATGTGTGGGTACAGTAAATGAGTATGAGGAAAATTACAGCTAAACCCAAACATCGCAGAAATGTAAAAATAACTCTGGTCCTTAACGGTAAGAAAATTTAAAAAATTGTCTGGTCACTAAGGGGTTAAATAAAGTACATTAATTTGTTTTGTTTGGAAATCCACTTTTTCACTCTAATACCAAGTCAACGCCATTTTTAAAACCCTATTTCCAAGATTGTGGAAAGTATAGAAAGGCCTGTCAAATTACCACTTACATGAGCAAGTAAAACGTAAATAAATAACATTGGGTCACATTTAACACTCATACGCTTCATTTCTTGTTTCGTTATGGATGTAAAGCAATATATTAGTGAAACTTGACCATATAAAGTACTTTATATTACAAAGATACCCTAAGTTGTAGAGTTATTAATAGGGTTCAGAATTCTGAATTCAATTTGATGACTGTTGTTTTTACTTCAACAGTTTACATAAATGTTTTATTTTGTCACAGGCTAACACTTTCATAGTGCTGTGTATTCAGGTACAAGTTGGATATACTGCATGGTGTCTTCTTGGAGTAGATAGAGACCAGAGGCGTAACTAGAACTCACTGGCCCCAGGGCAAAGTCTGTGGCAGCCCCCACCAATTTGAACAGGATCCCTTCCAATGTATAGCTAATGAGCTATATACACACACACTCAACCACATACACACAAACATATGTACACACACAAACAGATATGCATAGTAAAATAGCTGCTTAAGAACATCCTATTGAAAGTTTGATCATTTAGTAAGCAATAGCTACTATTACAAATTATTTGAGGCATATCCATGGATTAAAAATGACAAAACAGCAGCTGTAGATGCTAAATGCTTTAGAACTTGAGGAGAGATAGACGAGTGTTAAAAAAACATTGCATGAATTGCTTGTCTAGCCTCACTCATTGTTTGCAAAGATAGCAGCACACAGGAATGCTGTAATATCTGGAGTGTGACCTGGCAATTGAACTGCACAAGCTGCACTTTTAATCGACCAGTGGAGGTAAGTATGCAACTCAGCTCATGCCAGCTATTCAGGACTGTCACGGATACCAGGCAGCCAAGACTACCCGCCACCCCCCTACTACATGGCTCACTCACTGTTACATTAGATTTGGCCATTTAATGGCTTACGGGATCTCCCAGATGCATGCTATGTGTTGTTTTGCTGTGTACACTTGGTCATGGAAGAGCTGATATATGACCGGGAAAAACCCTCCTAGGCTGACCGGACTCCTGGAACTCCTGGTCGGCCACCTCACAATGGACACCTACCTAACCCCTTTCAGGCTGGCTGGGCTCCTGGAACTCCCGGTCGGCCACAGAACAGCAGGACACCCGCTAACTTTACCTCTGGTTGCTCCAGCAGCCCTTTGCCACAGAGCTCCGCTCTTTTGGGGATTGGGAGCCCCTAGGGAGGAAAAGATCTGGGGGAATTACCGGAGGGGAGCTCCTTTCGACACCCTTACCCCCATAACTTCAATGTACTGTGTCTCTGGTCCCCAGTAACGAATCACATCGCTTTTTGGACTGTGTAAGTGCCGCCGCTCCACTGGGATCACCCCAAAACCGCAACCCCTGGGTTCTGGGATTCTGTGGGACTGTGGCTGCTATGGAGACGCCAGCCTGTCTGGAGGGGCGGGAAAATTGTGGGATTGTCCTGTGTCTTATCAAGATGAGCTTTGTGTATAAAAGGAGTGTGTGTTTTCCAATAAAATCGGTTCCTGTTTCACCTAGTATGTCTAGTTATTTGGGTAGGCTCCTGCTAAAATCACTTTCCTCTGGCAGAGCTACCTTGTCTGGGTAGCCGGAGTCTGCCACAGGGTGTTGACCAGAACTGCTTGTGCAATACAACCCCCTGGAGATTCGTGGCCAATCGGCCGCTAGCAGGGGTTGTCATTCAACCCGATCAGGTTGATTTCTGTCCGGCGACTCAGAGCAGGCGGACAAGTTATGGAGCTGAAGGCTCGTCGGAAACAAGGGGCATCAAGCTCCATTCGGAGCTTGATAATTCGACCCCTATATATCATCTGAGATGGGAATATAGGGTATGACATCTTAGCTTGTAGCAGGGAGGTGAAAAGCCATCTTTGAGAAGGGTCAGGCAAAAAACCCATCATAATTCTAGTCACCCCTTCTGGAGTAATCCTGGTATAATAGTAATAAACTGTATAATTAGTGCTTAACGGGTAAAATATATGGGCACGGCTAATGCAGTTAAGAGACCTATGCTGAGATATGAACAATAAAAAGAAGAAAGAAAAAAAAACTCTTTTAAAACATTAATAGCTGTTACACTTGACTATACCAGAGGTCCTGGAAGGGAGTCCTTAAATAAAAAGTCCTCTTAATGAAGATTGTCCCAAAAGGACTAGTTATTGCATCTAGACCTCATGATCAGCCTACTCCGATTTTTGATTTTAGCAAGGGGGTTAGGTGCTGATTGGTGGCTGCATAAAAATGCATCTTATCATTGGTTCAACAGAAGTCTTCAGATAGCTCCCAGTAGTGCATAACTGTGTCTTCAAAAAAACAATACCAAGAAAATTAAGAAAATTGGATAAAAGAAGTAAATTGGAAAGTTGTTTAAAAACACATGCTCTATTTGAATCATGAAAAATAAGAAAAATGTTGGGTTTCATGTCCCTTTAAACAGGCCATCACCTGTGATCCTTGCCACAAGCCCCCAAGGAACACCCAATCTGGTAAGATGCCGGTATAAAGATGCTGAATCTGCTCATTAGTGTCGCTAGTGATCTCAGCTGGTTCTGTGCACTTTTCATTATCCAGGAGTATTGAGTTGTCTCTAAATTTCCCCATCTGCTCCAGAGAGCTATATCTGCACATCGAGACACACTCATCAAAGTACTGACATCTCTCGATCTCCTGTATAAGCTGTTGAGTGGTAGATAAGGCATATGGATTATAAGAAGTCGCTGTTGTAGAAATGTCACTGGCTGCTGTTAGATCTCCCAGCACTTGTAGCGAAGTGACTTGGTGACCATCACCGCTAAATATCGAGGACCATTCTGATGCGAGTATTATATGAAGCTATCTGAAGTGTTCATCCAGCAGTGTTTCAACGTTTTTCAGGCAGAGTAGGACAGCTTCTGCCATTTTAGGTAGGGCCTTGCGTGTCAGCTAAGCATATCCAGCTAGATCAAGTATGCCTTTCAGGAATCGTATTTACTTTGCGATCTCCAATATTTGATAGCAGCAGTATTGGCTCCACAGTTCCATGTAGCTAACGAAGTAGCGTCAAAATATCTTGCATATGATAGATGATTAACGCTGGTCTCACTGGCTAAGTAACTAACCGGGGGAGGGTATTAAGAAGGTGTAATAGAAAGGCTGCCGCCATTAGTCTCAAGTAGTCTGGCTTGGGTTCTACTTGTGGGATCATGAAAATAATAGCATCTTCCAACTCTGAGTCTTCTTCCTAGGCAATATTATGAATTACAAGGAAGAATGTCAGTCTTGGGAAGGGATAATCAACGGATTATTCAAGTTGTTAGAGGAGCTTCCCAAGTTTGTGGCTTATCATCCTCTTCCAATTTTAAGTGCATGGTTTAAAATATGTTCTAGCCTGATTTTTTTTTTTTTTTCTTTACACAGATGAAAAACGAAGAATTTTGTCCTTTCTGTGTATAGCTGATTCAACAATGCAGGGCTCCAGCTAACTTTGACCTGTAAGGGCTGCATGATGCCAGTGTGAGAGCTTAACATGCAAATAATATTATTTCATCAAGGGAATATGAACTGTAGATGTTGGAGATATTTCAGCAAACTGTTTGACTGCTGAACTATTTTGATTATTTGATACTCAGCCCTACTTTATGGTAATAGTGGTTACTTGCCCTGGGCACCAGAGCAATTTTTGTTGAGACTGAAGCCCTTATCTTCATAAAAAAGAGGGAGGGTGCAAGGAGCCCCTATCCCCTAAAGACAAACAAACACACACCCATACACTGTATCCCACATATAAAGAAAGGATTCCTTAATTACAAATTTGAGAAACAAAATGGACCCTAGAATACAAAACTAAGCATTTAAAGGACCACTGAATACAGTATAATTAAATAAATGACAAATGCACAGTAACTAGACCACTTACTTTGAGTTTGTAATGAGCAGATAATAATATTTTCTGGCAAATTTCAAAGTTAATGCACCCCCCCCCCCCCCCGTAAAATGTAACAGTTTTCAGTCAATCACAAAATGCAGATACATATATACTGTGCACTTTTGCACTTGCTCAGTAGGAGCTGAAGCCTCAGAAAGCATGCATATAAACAGAACGTGCATGTTTGACTTTGGTGGCCCTTTAACCCCTTGGCCCTAATGGACATAGATCTACGTCATGCGGTATGTAGCCCATTTACCAAGATTTGCTGCTCCTAAACTTCCAGCATCTGCCTTCATATGGTAATGGAGCACGAATGTTTTTTCTTTTACCATATGAAGGCAGATTGCCAGATCGTTACAGACAATCACACAGTCTGTGTCGCTGTCTGTAACAAACTCCTTTGGTGCCGGGGGAAGGTGTGGGAAGGTGGGTGGACGGCCCAGTGGCGGAGGGAGGGCTACAGAAAAAAACCCAATGATGGTAGATGGAGGGATCGGGTGCAACACTACAGTAGAGGACTGGAATGGAGGGGTGTCTGAACCCTTTATAATGATTGCGGGGAGGTGGGGGGCCACTATAGTGCAGAAAAAAAGTTAAAAAAAATACATATAAATTAGGTACACTAGTGGGAGGGGGTAGGGTTAGAGAGATGTTTTGGAGGGATGAGGGAGAGTTGAGGAAGGATCACAACACTGCAGACAAAAAAGCCCTATGCATACTGGTATACTGTCTGCCAGTACCTAAGATGTTGGGGGTAAAGACAGCTGTCTGGGAGGGATCAGGGAGGGTAATCCCTACATTACAAAACTATTTCCCGTACCAACTAATTAACCCCTTCACTGCCAGGAATTTCCGAAGTGTGGTGCGCAGCTGCAATTAGTTGCCTTCTAATTACCAAAAAACAATGGCAAAGCCATGAATGTCTGCTATTTCTGAACAAAGGGGATTTGGCCGCAAAATGGTTGTATAAAATATACCAAAATAAACCTAGATCAATACCTTGGGTATTCTAATTAAAAAAATAGATCAATTCGATAGGTAAAAAAACAAACAAACAAGCCTCTATTTCTGTTTAAATGGAGTGAGAGCAAAAATACTAAAAATTCTCCGCAATTTTGGCCAAGTTCTTCTCTGAATGTCCCAGTAGTCAAGGAGTTAAGTAGACAAAGGGAAACATTTTTTAAAAAAATGCAGAGGACAACATGTTATCCCTATCCAGCTGCCAGGTGATTGTGCTACCAAACTCCACAGCACTGGTCTTGTTTTGGGTAGTCTGGATTTTCTAAAGACACATTTATTACCCCCTTGCATAAATATTTCAGTGCCCCATCATTCTTCTAAGAAGTCCTTATAGTTGTGTAACATTGTTTGTATTGTATATAGTGGCATCATATATACTAAAGTTAATTTTTAAAAGTGCTGAAAAAAAAAGAAATAATTTGCGTGTGTACATCACAAGAAAAGTTCTTGAAGGGACAGTCAACACAAAAATTGTTATTGTTTAAAAAGATAGATAACGCCTTTACTATCCATTCCCCAGCTTTGCACAACAAACATGGTTATATTAACATACTTTATAACCTTTAAACCTCTAAATTTCTGTCTGTTTCTAATTCCCTAAAGACAGCCCCCTGATCACATGCTTTTGTATTTGCTTTTCACATCAGGGGAAGCTAGTTCATGTGAGCAATATAGATAACATTGTGCTGACGCCCGTGAATTCTAACAACACAGCACTAATTGACTTAAATGCAAGTCAATAGATAAAGTAATGTGATCAGGGGGCCGTCAGAAGATGCTTAGAAACAAGGTAATCACAGAGGTGAAAAGTATATTAATATAACTGGGGAATGTGTAATAAAGGGATTATCTATCTTTTAAAACAATAAAAAAAAACTGAGTTGACTGTCCCTTTAAATACAATGAATGCCAAACATCTTAAACATCTCTAGTGCAGGCATCTGAAATGGCCTAGCAGTGAAGGGGTTATGGAGTGTTATTTCTGCATCTGTGCTACTCAAACATATTTATTTTGTCCCAGAGACAGAAATGACTAAGACTATTCAGGCAGTCAGGAAAGTCATGTGATTACCATCTCACTCAACTGCTCTCTTTTATAAGCTCACATCCACACCTATATTGTAGCACTCCAAAACTTTTGTAAAGGTATCATACAATAAATTAGCAATTCACAACGGGGCCCTGTCCCCTTTATAATCTGTTATTATGCACTGTAAATAATGTGTTATCGTGTATGCATTGTAACTATTGTCATAGCACCACAGAATATGCTGTTGCTTTGTAAAAAATGTAGAATTAATTATGATACTCTATAAACTGTAGGGCACTCATTGGTTTAATAATCCCTACACGTGAACTCTTGCAGCTTTGCTTTCTAGCCCAATGGAATGAGTATTCCTAGGGTCTCAGAACATCCATCAATCTATAAGGTCAAGTGAGGACGTACTTTGAATGACGGCTTGTGGAAACAAGGTACTCCATTGTAAGGAATGTTCTTCAGCCAGAATCTTCTATGATTTTGACACCACTGTCATTGGCTAGGTGGGTATTTTTGTAATTATCTCAATTCTTAGGGGAAGTTGTTTTATTGGGAATCCAATAATCCCATAAACATTCCAGAATTAAGCAGTGTTTCTCTTGTTAAGTGTGTTCAGTCCACGGGTCATCCATTACTTATGGGATATATTCTCCTTCCCAACAGGAAGTTGCAAGAGGATCACCCAAGCAGAGCTGCTATATAGCTCCTCCCCTCACATGTCATATCCAGTCATTCTCTTGTAACTCTCAACAAAGAAGGAGGTCGTGAGAGGAGTTAGGAGTTTTTTACTTAATTATTCTTCAATCAAAAGTTTGTTATTTTAAATGGCACCGGAGTGTGCTGTTTTTTCTCTCAGGCAGTATTTAGAAGAAGAATCTGCCTGCGTTTTCTATGATCTTAGCAGACGTAACTAAGATCCACTGGCTGTTCTCGTACATTTTGAGGAGTGGGGTAACTTCAGAAAAGGGAATAGCATGCGGGGTCACCTGAAAATGAGGTATGTGCAGTAAAATATTTTCTAAGGAATGGAATTGACTAAGAAAACACTGCTGATACCCATATGATGTAAGTACAGCCTTAAATGCAGTAGTAGCGACTGGTATCAGGCTGATAAATGTATGCGCAGTAGAGTTATTTTCTAGGGAATGGAATTTGACCGAGAAAATAATGTTAATACTGAAATAATGTATGAGCCTTAACTGCAGTAGAAGCGACTGGTAGCAGGCTTAGTGATAACTTTACATAACACTTGAAATGTTTGTTTTTAAAACGTTTACTGGCATGTTAATCGTTTTGTGAGGTACTTGGTGATAATCTTTTGGGGCATGATTTTTTTCCACATTGCTAACGTATATTTCTGCATAGAAACCGTTATATCAGGTCTGTTGTAATATGAGTGGGAGGGGCCTTTTTTTAGCGCCTTGTTGCGCAGTTAAAATTCAATCACAGTCTTCCTGCTTCTTCCTCCTTGATCCAGGACGTCTCCAGAGAGCTCAGGGGTCTTCAAAATTTATTTTTGAGGGAGGTAATCAGTCACAGCAGACCTGTGACAGTGTGTTTGACTGTGATAAAAACGTTAACTGTTGAATTGATTATCCGTTTTGGGTATTAAGGGGTTAAATCATCCTTTTGCTAGTGGGTGCAATCCTCTGCTAATTTCATACATTTACTGTTAAAATTTGGTTGCTATAACTGAATTAGTTCATTATTATTTCAACTGTGACAGTTTTTTTGTGTTTTTAAAAAAAGCGCAGCAGCGTTTTTTATATTGCTTGTAAATTTATTGAAAGTATTTTCCAAGCTTGCTAGCTTCATTGCTAGTCTGTTTAAACATGTCTGATACAGATGAATCTGCTTGTTCATTATGTTTAAAAGCCAATGTGGAGCCCAATAGAAAAATGTGTACCAATTGTATTGATGTTACTTTAAATAAAGGTCAGTCTTTACTGGTAAAGAAATTATCACCAGACAACGAGGGGGAAGTTATGCCGGCTAACTCTCCTCACGTGTCAGTACCTTCGCCTCCCGCTCAGGAGGTCCGTGATATTGTGGCGCCAAGTACTTCAAGGCCTTTACAAATCACTTTGCAAGATATGGCTAATGTTATGACAGAAGTATTATCTAACTTGCCTGAGTTAAGAGGCAAGCGCGATAGCTCTGGGTTAAGGACAGAGCGCGCTGATGACACGAGAGCCATGTCCGATACTGCGTCACAATTTGCAGAACATGAGGACGGAGAGCTTCATTCTGTGGGTGACGGATCTGATCCAGGGAGACCGGATTCAGAAATTTCAAATTTTAAATTTAAGCTTGAGAACCTCCGCGTATTGCTAGGGGAGGTGTTAGCGGCTCTGAATGATTGTGACACGGTTGCAATCCCAGAGAAATTATGTAGGCTGGATAAATACTTTGCGGTACCGGTGTGTACTGACGTTTTACAGAGATTATTAGCAAGGAGTGGGATAGACCAGGTGTGCCTTTTTCCCCTCCTCCGATATTTAGAAAAATGTTCCCAATAGACGCTACCACACGAGACTTATGGCAGACGGTCCCTAAGGTGGAGGGAGCAGTTTCTACTTTAGCTAAGCGTACCACTATCCCGGTGGAGGAAAGTTGTGCTTTCTCAGATCCAATGGATAAAAAATTAGAAGGTTACCTTAAGAAAATGTTTGTTCAACAAGGTTTTATATTACAGCCCCTTGCATGCATTGCGCCCGTCACTGCTGCGGCGGCATTCTGGTTTGAGTCTCTGGAAGAGGCTATTCGCACAGCACCATTGGATGAGATTATGAACAAGCTTAAAGCACTTAAGCTAGCTAATGCGTTTGTTTCGGATGCCGTTGTGCATTTAACCAAACTAACGGCTAAGAACTCCGGATTCGCCATCCAGGCGCGCAGAGCGTTATGGCTTAAATCCTGGTCAGCAGACATGACTTCTAAATCTAATTTGCTTAATATTCCTTTCAAAGGGCAAACCTTATTCGGGCCCGGCTTGAAAGAAATTATTGCTGACATTACTGGAGGTAAGGGTCACACCCTTCCTCAGGACAGGGCCAAATCAAAGGCCAAACAGTCTAATTTTCGTGCCTTTCGTAATTTCAAGGCAGGAGCAGCATCAACTTCCTCCGCTCCAAAACAGGAAGGAACTGCTGCTCGTTACAGACAGGGTTGGAAAGGCAACCAGTCCTGGAACAAGGGCAAGCAGGCCAGAAAGCCTACTTCTGCCCCTAAGACAGCATGAAGAAAGGTCCCCCTATCCGGAAACAGATCTAGTGGGGGGCAGACTTTCTCTCTTCGCCCAGGCTTGGGCAAGAGATGTCCAGGATCCCTGGACGCTGGAGATCATATCTCAGGGATACCTTCTGGACTTCAAAGCTTCTCCTCCACAAGGGAGATTTCACCTGTCAAGGTTATCAACAAACCTGATAAAGAAAGAGGCATTTCTACAATGTGTACAAGACCTCTTAGTAATGGGAGTGATCCACCCAGTTCCGCGGACGGAACAAGGGCAAGGTTTTTACTCAAATCTGTTTGTGGTTCCCAAAAAAGAGGGAACCTTCAGACCAATCTTAGACCTAAAGATCTTAAACAAGTTCCTAAGGGTTCCATCGTTCAAAATGGAAACTATTCGAACCATCCTACCCATGATCCAAGAGGGTCAGTATATGACCACAGTGGACTTAAAGGATGCCTACCTTCACATATCGATTCACAAAGATCATTATCGGTACCTACGATTTGCCTTTCTAGACAGGCATTACCAGTTTGTAGCTCTTCCCTTCGGGTTAGCTACAGCCCCGAGAATTTTTACAAAGGTTCTGGGCTCACTTCTGGCGGTACTAAGACCGCGAGGCATAGCGGTGGCTCCGTACCTAGACGACATTCTGATACAAGTGTCAAGCTTTCAAAATGCAAAGTCTCATACAGAGATAGTTCTAGCTTTTCTGAGGTCGCATGGGTGGAAAGTGAACATGGAAAAGAGTTCTCTATTACCACTCACAAGGGTTCCCTTTCTAGGGACTCTTATAGATTCTGTAGAGATGAAGATTTACCTGACGGAGTCCAGGTTATCAAAGATTCTAAATGCTTGCCGTGTCCTTTATTACATTCCAAGCCCATCAGTAGCTCAGTGCATGGAAGTAATCGGCTTAATGGTCGCGGCAATGGACATAGCGCCATTTGCGCGCCTGCATCTCAGACCGCTGCAATTATGCATGCTAAGTCAGTGGAATGGGGATTACTCAGATCTGTCCCCTCTACTGAATCTGGACCAGGAGGCCAGAGATTCTCTTCTCTGGTGGATGTCTCGGGTCCATCTGTTCGAAGGAATGACTTTTCGCAGGCCAGATTGGACGATTGTAACAACAGAGTCTGGAACTCCCTGAAGGCTCAGGGATCGTGGACTCAGGAGGAGAAACTCCTCCCAATAAACATTCTGGAATTAAGAGCAATATTCAATGCTCTTCTAGCTTGGCCTCAGTTAGCAACTCTGAGGTTCATCAGATTTCAGTCGGACAACATCACGACTGTGGCTTACATCAACCATCAAGGGGGAACCAGGAGTTCCCTAGCGATGTTAGAAGTCTCGAAGATAATTCGCTGGGCAGAGTCTCACTCTTGCCACCTGTCAGCGATCTACATCCCAGGCGTGGAGAACTGGGAGGCGGACTTTCTAAGTCGCCAGACCTTTCATCCGGGGGAGTGGGAACTTCACCCGGAGGTCTTTGCCCAACTGAGTCTTCGTTGGGGCGAACCGGAACTGGATCTCATGGCATCTCGCCAGAACGCCAAGCTTCCTTGTTACGGATCCAGGTCCAGGGACCCAGGAGCGGTGCTGATAGATGCACTAGCAGCCCCTTGGGTTTTCAACATGGCTTATGTGTTTCCACCGTTTCCGTTGCTGCCTCGACTGATTGCCAAGATCAAACAGGAGAGAGCATCGGTGATTCTGATAGCGCCTGCGTGGCCACGCAGGACCTGGTATGCAGACCTAGTGGACATGTCGTCCTGTCCACCATGGTCTCTGCCTCTGAGGCAGGACCTTCTAATTCAGGGTCCTTTCAACCATCCAAGCCTAATTTCTCTGAGGCTGACTGCATGGAGATTGAACGCTTGATTCTATCAAAGCGTGGTTTTTCGGAGTCGGTTATTGATACATTAATACAGGCTCGGAAACCTGTCACCAGAAAAATTTACCATAAGATATGGCGTAAATATTTATATTGGTGTGAATCCAAGAGTTACTCATGGAGTAAGGTTAGGATTCCTAGGATATTGTCTTTTCTACAAGAGGGTTTAGAAAAGGGTTTATCTGCTAGTTCATTAAAGGGACAGATTTCTGCTCTGTCTATTCTTTTACACAAACGTCTGGCAGAAGTTCCAGACGTTCAGGCTTTTTGTCAGGCTTTAGCTAGGATTAAGCCTGTGTTTAAGACTGTTGCTCCGCCGTGGAGCTTAAACTTAGTTCTTAAAGTTCTTCAAGGTGTTCCGTTTGAACCCCTTCATTCCATTGATATTAAGCTGTTATCTTGGAAAGTTCTGTTTTTGATGGCTATTTCCTCGGCTCGAAGAGTCTCTGAGTTATCTGCCTTACATTTTTCATTCAGACAAGGTAGTTCTGCGTACTAAACCTGGGTTTTTACCTAAGGTAGTTTCTAACAGGAATATCAATCAAGAGATTTTTGTTCCATCATTATGTCCTAATCCTTCTTCAAAGAAGGAACGTCTTTTGCATAATCTGGACGTAGTCGGTGCCCTGAAGTTCTACTTACAGGCAACTAAAGATTTTCGGCAAACTTCTTCTCTGTTTGTCGTTTATTCTGGACAGAGGAGAGGTCAAAAGGCTTCGGCCACCTCTCTCTCTTTTTGGCTTCGTAGCATAATACGTTTAGCCTATGAGACTGCTGGACAGCAGCCCCCTGAAAGAATTACAGCTCATTCCACTAGAGCTGTGGCTTCCACCTGGGCCTTTAAGAATGAGGCCTCTGTTGAACAGATTTGCAAGGCTGCAACTTGGTCTTCACTTCATACCTTTTCAAAATTTTACAAATTTGACACTTTTGCTTCTTCGGAGGCTGTTTTTGGGAGAAAGGTTCTACAGGCAGTGGTTCCTTCTGTTTAAATGTTCCTGCCTTGTCCCTCCCATCATCCGTGTACTTTAGCTTTGGTATTGGTATCCCATAAGTAATGGATGACCCGTGGACTGAACACACTTAACAAGAGAAAACATAATTTATGCTTACCTGATAAATTTATTTCTCTTGTAGTGTGTTCAGTCCACGGCCCGCCCTGTCTTTTTTTGAGGCAGTTCTAAATTTTAATTAAACTCCAGTCACCACTGCACCCTATGGTTTCTCCTTTCTTGTCTTGTTTCGGTCGAATGACTGGATATGACATGTGAGGGGAGGAGCTATATAGCAGCTCTGCTTGGGTGATCCTCTTGCAACTTCCTGTTGGGAAGGAGAATATATCCCATAAGTAATGGATGACCCGTGGACTGAACACACTACAAGAGAAATAAATTTATCAGGTAAGCATAAATTATGTTTTTATGAATCTGAAGACATGGAGTTTGCTTCTTTATCAGCATAATGTTTGGATTATTTTCAACAATATGACCACAGTGAGTTTCATCTGTCATTTTGCGGAGGAATGCTGTGCAACTCTGCAGTGATAGAGACAACTAAAACACTGAAAAGAGCAGAATTAATCTCACTAATTTACATTCCGGGTCTTTAAAATTAGAAAACAGAGTTCCTAAGTAGCCAATTGATACATTTAGGGGAATTGGTAACACAGGGAAACTGTTGAGATATTTTGCCGGATAAAGGGGATCCCCATATATTTGCTATTGATGGAATGGTGATTCCATTGAGGAGTGAGACTGTTGTATGCTTTACCTCCAAGGCTAACAGGTTATCTTCACCCATGCTCTATATGGTTGGGAATTTTAACTATTATAATTTAGAGACTACTACAGATATCAGGAATACCAATTACCTTTTCATTGTCTATTCTCATCCACGAATTATTATTATTATCATTTATTTGTAAAGCGCCGCCAAATTCCGTAGCGCTGAGTGCAATGATAGGGGTATACAATGACAAAGATTTGTGATAAAATTCAAAAACATAACAAAGAATAGCAAGAAGTGCTTGTAGAGCCTCTTTGTTCAAATGCTTTTGTTCTGCAATTGTGATTAAATGTGACGTTAAAGGCTTATTCCAATAGAGAGGATATTAAAAAATGTAAAGGGAATTTAGGAGCCAGAGCCAGGCAGAACATTGAGGAACCCACAACACGTTTTTTACAAACCAGGATGTAGATTACAGATAGATAGATATAGATAGATGAGAATAAGCTTTGATGCCAGGAGGAGTAACATTTTAGGAACTGTAGTTCCCTGACTCCCAGAATTTCTCAAGCCCTGCACTAGATTTTTTTACTTCATCTTGGGCTAGGTATAATTAAGCTTTAATTTGGATATCTGTGTAGTGCAGCCACTGGGTTTATTTTCATACTTAACTAAATGTTTGCCTTAAGACCTAGGGCAGTTGTGTTCCTCTCATGCCTTCATATTACCCCACTTGTCCTAAAAATATGTTATTACCAGAGCTGCTTTGTTTATGACACCACTAATAGCTGAAGCTCTGACACTACAGGAGCGTGAGAGAAAAGAAGATTTATACAAAACACATAAAAGTGAGCCAAAGTGTTATCAATAAATCAGTTTCTACACCATATATATTTTCTGTTTAGGGCTTGATTTGATTTCTTAAGTTTAAATTTCTCCATTCTGTATCCAAACAGATGTCGATTTGGCTATATGTTAATCATCTGGTCATTACTTTGCCTCTAAAATGCTGCCTTTGTATATTATACCTATGTTTACAGCGCTGCAGAATCTCTGCAAATAAATGATAATAACAATTAAAGGGATATGAAATCCAAACATTTTTTTTAAAAAAATGTGTGATTCAGACAGAGCATATAATAAAAAAATGTCCATTTTACTTCTATTATCAAATTTGCTTAGTTCCCATGGTGTTCTTTGTTGAAGAGATGCCTAGGTAGTTCTGCCATTTAGTGCTCATGCAAATGGATAACATTCTTGCAAAACTGCTGCCATATAGTGCTCCAGACATGTGCACACTTCTGAGCTTTTTTTTCAACAAAATATACCAAGAGAACGAAAAAAATTTGATAATAGAAGTAAATGAGAAACTGTTTAACCCCTTAATGACCGACGACGTACAGGGTACGTCCTCAAAAAAAATACAGTTAATGACCGAGGACGTACCCTGTACGTCGTCGGTCTGGGAAAGCAGTGAAAGCAATCCTGATCGCTTCCAGCCGCTTTCCGGTTATTGCAGTAATGCCTCTATATCGAGGCATCCTGCAATAACATCCGCTGGCCATCCGACGCAGAGAGAGCCACTCTGTGGCCCTCTCTGCACCAGACATCGATGGCCAGTATTGTTGGTGGGTGGGAGCCGACGTGGTAGGTGGGTGGCGGCCATCGATGGGCCCAGTGATGTGGAGGGGGGCGGGATCGTGGGCGGGGGCCACGCACGAAGGCGCACGAGGGGGCGGAGGCGGGCGCATGCGCGGGGAGGGAGCGGGTGGGAACCTCTACACTACAGAAAATTTATATAGTATAAAATTGATCAGTGTGGGGAATGTAAAAAAAAAAAAAAAAAAAAAAAAAGATAAATCAGGGGGTGTTGGGTTGGTCTGTGGGGGGGAAGCTACACTACAGAAAAAAAAACAAGGAAAAAAATAATAAAAACACATTTTTTTCTGCAACCTGCTGCCAGCAGCTGCCAGTATCCAAGATGGCCCCCAAAAAGGCAGAGGGGGAGGTTAGAGAGCTGTTGGGGGGGGGGGGGATCAGGGTGGTTGGGGGCTAAGGGGGATCCTACACAGCAGCATATGTAAATATGCTAAAAAAATAAAAAATCAGATACCTTTTATTTTAGTACTGGCAGACTTTCTGCCAATACTTAAGATGGTGGGGACAATTGTGGGGTGGGGGAGGGAAGGGAGTTGTTTGGGAGGAATCAGGGGGTGTGATGTGTCAGGTGGGAGGCTGATCTCTACACTAAAGCTAAAATTAACCCTGCAAGCTCCCTACAAGCTACCTAATTAACCCCTTAACTGCTAGCCATAATACACGTGTGATGCGCAGCGGCATTTAGCGGCCTTCTAATTACCAAAAAGCAACGCCAAAGCCATATATGTCTGCTATTTCTGAACAAAGGGGATCCCTGAGAAGCATTTACAACCATTTGTGCCATAATTGCCCAAGCTGTTTATAAATAATTTCAGTGAGAAACCTAAAGTTTGTGAAAAGTTTCTTAAAAAGTGAACATTTTTTTTTATTTGATCGCTTTTGGCGTTGAAATGGTGGCATGAAATATACCAAAATGGGCCTAGATCAATACTTTGGGATGTCTACTACACTAAAGCTAAAATCAACCCTACAAACTCCCTACAAGCTCCCTAATTAACCCCTTCACTGCTGGGCATAATACACGTGTGGTGCGCAGTGGCATTTAGCGGCCTTTTAATTACCAAAAAGCAAAACCAAAGCCATATATGTCTGCTATTTCTGAAGAAAGGGGATCCCAGAGAAGCATTTACAACCATTTGTGATATAATTGCACAAGCTGTTTGTAAATAATTTCAGTGGGAAACCTAAAATTGTGAAAAATGTAACGTTTTTTTTTTAATTTGATCGCATTTGGTGGTGAAATGGTGGCATGAAATATACCAAAATGGGCCTAGATCAATACTTGGGGTTGTTAACTACACTACACTAAATTAACCCTAGAAGCTCCCTACATGCTCCCTAATTAACCCCTTCACTGCTGGTCATAATACACGTGTTGTGCGCAGTGGCATTTAGTGGCCTTATAATTACCAAAAAGCAAAGCCAAAGCCATATATGTCTGCTATTTCTGAACAAAGGGGATCCCAGAGAAGCATTTACAACCATTTATGCCAAAATTGCACAAGTTGTTTGGAAATAATTTCAGTGAGAAACCTAAAGTTTGTGAAAACATTTGTGAAAAAGTGAACAATTTATTTTATTTGATCGCATTTGGCAGTGAAATGGTGGCATGAAATATACCAAAATGGGCCTAGATCAATACTTTGGGATGTCTTCTAAAACAAAATATATACATGTCAAGGGATATTCAAGAATTCCTGAAAGATATCAGTGTCCCAATGTAACTAACGCTAATTTGAAAAAAGTGGTTTGGAAATAGCAAAGTGCTATTTGTATTTATGGCCCTATAACTTACAAAAAAAGCAAAGAACGTGTAAACATTGGGTATTTCTAAACTCAGGACAAAATTTAGAAACTATTTAGCATGCGTGTTTTTTGGTGGCTGTAGATGTGTAACAGATTTTGGGGATCAAAGTTAGAAAAAGTGTGTTTTTGTCCATGTTTTCCTCATATTTTATATTTTTTATAGTAAATTATAATATATGATGAAAATAATGGTATCTTTAGAAAGTCCATTTAATGGCAAGAAAAACGGTATATAATATGTGTGGGTACCGTAAAAAAAATAATACAGCTAAACACAAACACCGCAAAAATGTGAAAATAGCCCTGGTCCTAAACGGACAGAAAATGGAAAAGTGTTGTGGTCATTAAGGGGTTAAAATGGCATGCTCTATCTCACTGGTTTTCAGACCTGTCCTCAGGCCTCTGTAACAAGCCAGACTTTGAGGATATCTGAGCTAGAGCACAGGTGAAATAATCAGCTGATTAGTAAACCTGTTTATTTTACCTCCTGTCACCCAAGGTAATCCTGAAAATCTGGCCTGTTAGGGAGGCCTGTAGACAGGTTTAAAAAACAGTGCTCTATCTGAATAATGAAAGAAAAATTTGGGGTTACATGTCCCTTTAATGATAAATTTACCAATGTTAGTCTGAAAAGGAGGGATAAATGAAAGGGGAGGGGGCTGCAAATGAGGTTTCTATTTTCTAAAAGATAGCAAAAAGAAGTGTATCCCACTATTACCTGTATGCATGTCACTATTATTAATAAGAATATATTGATGTTTGTTTGGGTAAATGTTGTTTTAATACACTTTTTATCATTCAGTTGTGGGGAGCATAATGCAACTTATAATGCATTAAAAATAAGGCTTAAATGGATAGAAAGGTAAAAAATGAAATGTGCACGGGTGCATTTCAATATGAAATATAAGCATTTTTGCAATATACTTCCTATAGCAAAAATGCTTTTAATAAAAGTTATTACTATTTTTCTGCAGCATACGCACATATCCTGTGAAGGCCCGTGGGGTAGTATTCAAACAATATGCATGCTCAGAGAGTTGTCTGTGGTGTGTATTGCTTCTGAAGACGTAATTTGTGTCATACAAACCACCACTGACTGTCTGAGATGTGGTGTTTGAATATTGGTGCACAGGCCCTCACAGGATATGTGTGTATGCCGTTGAAAAACACTAATGAGTTTTACTAGAAGCATTTTTGCTAATGTAATTACAATACTGTATAGAAAAAAGCTTCTATTCCAAATTGAACTGCACTCATGAACACTGTATTTTTGACCTTTTCTATAGTAATATAATGTATTTCTAATGTTACCACAATATCCACACTCATTCTTATTTTACATTGTGTTGACTATTATTGTTACTAATAATATATTAAATGAATAAGAAGATTTTGTGAAATAATGTCATGCTGCTGACACAGTTCTATTCCCAGCATACATCTATCAGCCCATGCCAACCTTCTAGGAGGGAGAGATGGGGGCTTTGAAGCTTTTTAACTCTACTCCTGCTAGAATGTGGTTTGATCAATACAGAAAATGTACCATACATTATTGCAGCAGGCGGGGTAAGAAATTAGAGAGGTGTGATCTATACAATGCTCTATATAATACATTTTTAATAGCTAAATTCCAAGACCTGAAGAAGCACATTTTTGTAATTGATTGGAATAATTTTCTTTTTATCTTATACTTATTTTTTTCAAATTGGCATACATTTATTTGGTTTAATTGCTATTTTTTTTATACCCCCTCACTTGTAGTTCAAATATTTCTAATATTTGACTGACAATATTTATTGATCACGGTAGTTATTGCCATTGCAAAACGTAAACTGATAAATGGTAGGTCGTTCTAGGAAGGGAACTAGTTAAGTTTCCTTTGCTTTTTTTTCTGACGCAGGCCTATGAATCCCATGGCAACTGTCTGTCATGTGGGCTCAGCCTGTGCAGAGGAAGAAGCTTCCTGCTGCTGGGAGTTGCTAGGCTTCCGTGTGTTAGTAAGTTGCTCGGAAAATCTCTCACTGTCGAGCGGCTTCTTCTATTTTGTCCATGTGTTATATCTTTAGTTAAACATCCTTGTGGGAGTGGACTTTTCTCTATTGTTAATGCTCGTAACAGTTTCAGGTTGGTCAAGGCAGAATCACTATGGGGATACGGTCATATAATAGCAATGGGAAAACAGTATTAAAAAATATACGTTAGCACAAATTATGCATGCACCTCGGTCACTTATTAAATATTTGCACACACATTGCAAAAATTATAAATTTACATATAAACAAAAATATATAGTACGTATGCCAATATATGTTTAGATTCGTATACTAAATATATATATATCCCTATCAGCAACAGCACACATTTTGGTGATAAAAAAGATCAATACCCGCTTCCTATAGAGTGCTTTGCAAACACATCTTCCCTCTAGTGACATTTGTTGATTTGCCCAGGATGATTACAGAAAGGAAGCTTTGTCAAGTCAGTTCCCCCTATCTGTGTATCGCTTGGTAGCGCTGGCTGCGGGTTGTACCATTGATGTCCGGGGGTGTCTGGGAAAGCGAGACTGTCACGTCATCTGTCAGTCTTGTGTATTTCTGAGCTGTCGCCGTGTTAAAACTGTTTGAAAAGAATTAAGCAGTGGGACAGTGTGTATGAATCCAGTGCTGTACTGAGGGATGTGATTGTCTGATTCGGGTGTAGGTGGCGCCCCCTGGTCTTTCGCGTGGTTGGTGCGGGTCTGGGTGTGGCGGATCTCGGCCCTTGTGATCTGATCTGGGGAGGCCGCTCCTTCTAACGGGATCCGGGGATTTCTAGGAGGGTGAAGCCGAGGGACACCACTCAGGAGGCCGCGACAGGAGCGGGTAATTAGCAGCTCACGGAATAAGATCGTGGCTCTAGGCCCTGATAATCATCTCGCGCCCCTTTTCCCCATCGTGATTATGCTTTCCATAAAAACCATACACCGCCCATACTTCCCTGCTTCCATCATTAGCACTCTTCTTCGTTAACTGTCATGCTTCCCAGGCCTCATTCTTGTCCATTAGTCTCATCACCCACTTCCTTCATTGCTAACCTCCTGTACCCCTCTCCCCATCGATTCCTTACCACACCCCCATCTTATCATGGCAGCATCCTTTTCACCTCTCATCCATTTCTTCCCACTTCCTCATCATCCAGCTGCTAAGCTTGACAACCTATCGCTTACCGACCCAACCCAGTATATTCTTTATGTGCAGGTCTTTTGCTCCATCTTTTGCATCCCCAACACATTATAGTGAAGCCTTTTTCACCCGTCACAAACTATAACCAGCATCCTTGTTTCGCCCTCGTTTTTTCTTTGTCATACATTCTATACCTGGCATTATTCTAATTTTATATTTGTTTTTGAAATCACTAAAAATGAAAGCTACACGAATTATTATGACACAAATTTCGTATTTTACTAATACCTCGTAGATGTTTAAATGTGTTTCAATGTTTATTTTTGTGTGTGTGTATATATATATATATATATATAGTGTATATAATTTACTGTCCCTGAAATGCATATTTGAACATATGTGGCCTGCCAGTAAGCCTCAATCTTGACCAAGGCTCCTGTTTGCAGCTCAACTGATGGGTCTTTTTCAGCAGTAATAACAAAGAATGCTAATTTGTTTTTATAGATAATTTAGTTTCTCACCTTTTCACTGACTCACTAAAATGTTGTTTTCACCTCTGTATTATAAATGAATCATAATATCTTCTACCTGTAATTTGTATAATTAAAGGGGCACTAAACACCTTATGATTATTAGTTATTTCTGTTGTTTTGCTATAGAACAACATATTGGCCAACATTTTAAAAACAAATTGACATCTTATTTTCAGCAATTGTTTCTCCATAGCCAAACTCCTCCCACTACTTGAATTATTTGGAGGAGCCAATGCATTCTTGTGTCTACAGATTACAAGGATAGCTAGCCATGGTTATTTTAGTATAACGTGCATTGTTTTGTGTTCTTGATCTGCTAAAGCCAGTTTTTGAACAATATTTAGCAGGTTTATTCTTGGAAAGCCTGCAGTGTGCATTTCCAACTCTGAGAATTAGAAAATTCATAATTTGCAGTGCTAAACTACATGAAAATGGGCAAGCTAAATAACCAAAGTAAAATACAAAGTGGTTTTATTACACATATCCAAACATTTTATATTAAAATCTCAAGGTGTTAGTTTCCCTTCAATGGAAGTTAACAGGTCAGGGATCTTTTGTGCCCCTAAATGACATTTGCCCCCTCCTTTAATGAAGTCTCTTCTACAGACAGTGTTTATTGCAGTGGATCAATTATTACAATTGCTTCACATACACTATGAAATTATGATTTTATTACATGTGAATACATTTACAGATTAGAAAATGTCAGCAATACCTCTTATAGAGAGATTGGCTGGTTAGATATATATATATATATATATATATATATATATATATATATATATATATATATATATATATATATATATATATATATATATATATATATATACACACACACACACACACACGTGGCCCTCGTTTTACAACGGTTCAATTTACACCATTTCAGAATAACAACCTTTTTTTCCAGTCATGTGGCTGCTATTGAAAAGCATTGAGAAGCAGTGCATTTATTAAAATAGACAGTAGGTGGAGCTGTCCGCTTGTGTTGCAGCAAAGCCAAGCAAGCTGAAATTAATCAGTTTAACCAGACCTGCGCTATTGAGCAGATTTCAAAGGAACAAGATCTTCCTGTCTATAAATCAGTCCAGATTGGAATGCATAGAATGAACTGTTTGCAGAAAAATGCAAGTGAAGTCTGTGTGATTATTTTATTAGGTTTATAATGGTGTTAAGCAAATGTTTTTGTTCATTTAACTTAGTTTAATTATATATTCTGTGTTGTGTGATTATTTTTTTAGGTTTATAATGCTGTTTAACATTTAAAGTCTTAATTTCAAAGCTTTAAAAATAATGTTTTAGGTGTTACTTATGACAATTTTGAGAGGGGCCTGGACATTGTAAACTGGGTTTCAATTTACAACGTATATATATGTGTGTGTGTGTGTGTATAAAAAAACTTGGCTCCTCTCAGTGGGACAAATTAAGTCATTTTATAATGCCTATTTATTAATAAGGATGGTTTAAATTGGCCAGAGGACATAATAATTGTGATAACACATCTTATTGGAAATGTAGTAACAATTTTAGGTGAAGGGCTTTCAGTATGAAATAGGGTTTGTATTGTTGGACTGTGAGAGGTCACATATGCGTTATTTCAAAACCTTTTTATTCTATAGCGAGAGAAGCCACAGCTAATGCATAGAAACTCCTGATTTACCATAATTCTGACTAATTGGCAAATGCAGTTTAAATTATTGTTGTTTTCATATATAATATGTATAAGGGATTAAAGGGATGTGGTATTCAAAACATGTTCCATAAAAATGTGTTAATATGTATTGCTTCATTTTTTTAAATGAATGTTTTTGTGCAAAATAAAACTACTTTTGTCTGAACATTTTCCCTGTCAGCCAGTGAGCTTTTACTTAAAGGGACTTAAACCCCCTTTTTTTTTTTTTTTTTTTTTTTTTTTTTTGCGATTCAGATAAAGCATGCAATTTCAAGCAACTTTCCAAATAACTTCTCTTGGTATCTTTTGTTGAAGATCCAACCTAGGTAGGCTCAGGAACCGCAATGTTGTTGATTGGTGGCTGCCCATATATGCCTCTTATCATTGGTTCACTCATTGTGTTTAGCTAGCAACCAGTAGTGCAGTCTGTTCCTTCACCAAAGTATACCAAGAGAATGAAGCAAATTTGAAAAGAAAAGTAAATTTGAAATTTGTTAAACCTTGTATTCTCTGTCTTGATAATAAAAACGGGCTTTAGGTCCCTTTTTTAAACAGGTAGTAAAGTAAAAAAAATAATAATCTTAAATTGTATAGCGCAATCCATTCTGCTGATATTATACATTTTCTTTTTCTCTTGGTTTCCTTTGTTAAAGGTGTTGGAAAGTCATGATACAGAGCATGTCATTTTAACCCAATCTTAAATTCACTTCTACTCTTGATATCCTTTGTTGACAAATATGTACATATCCTACACTAGTGGTAGGTAGCAGGTGATTGGTGCCTGCACCCATTTGCCTCTTGTGATTCAAGAGAATGAAGCAAATTTGATGATAAAAAATACAAATTTAAACTACTTACTTCTATCTGAATCCTGAAATAAAAATGTGGGGTTTCCTATCCCTTTTAAAGAGTAATCCTAGATGAGCTCAGGATTGTGCACGTGTCTTTGCAACAACACTGCTGCCAGATGGCTAAAGCACGTGCACTCGCCTAAGCTCCTATCTACATTTACTTTTCAACAAAGGACACCAAGAGAACAAGGTAAATTTGATAATAGCATGTTTAAAATGGCATGTTCTATGTGAATCATGAATATTTAGTTATGTGTTTACTGTTCCTTTTAATACGTTTTTTTTTAATGGGGGAAAAAAAATATTTTTAGCTTTTTTTAGCTGCTGCTGTTATACATATGAGACAACTTTTGAGCACCATGTTTGTTTAAGCATCTACATACTCTTAAGGCTTAAATTCAGATACTATGCTGTCAGGCAGAGCTGGGCTAAATTACTTGGTGATGTATTGCAGTCCTTTTCTTCAAACAGCCATGAAACATTATTATTATTATTTTTTTTTTTAAAAAAACAAGAAAACAAAAACACATTTATTTACCAGGTGAGGCCCACAGATTTGGCTGGTGTGGTACCTTCAGGGTTCATAAATCATGCACCAGGCACATTTTTAACTTGTGTGTGTGTGTGTATATATATATATATATATATATATATTTATTGTATGTACATCTTGTATAATGCATTTGTAAAATCATTTAAATTATGTTAGTAAGGTTTGCAATTTTTACTATTTTTAAGCAGTCTTGGGATGCACCCCTTTCAGTTAGGAGCTAAATATTTATTTGTGTGTACTATAATCTAAGCAGTCCTGGTGTAGAGTGAGGCAGGGACATATTAAAAGGATCATTAAATACAGTAGAATTTAATAATAAACAACTGCATAATAAAAAGACAATGTAATAACTTACTCTGAATATTAAATAAGCAGTAGATTTTTTTTTTTCCAAAGAAAATTATTCTCCCCCCCCCCCAATTTTTCAAGCCCCCTGTATTATGTAATAGCCATCAGCCAATCACAATCAGACTAGTATAAGTATACACTGCTCAATCTGAATCATGACCGTTTTAAAGTGAAATTAAATCCTAGCATTTTACAAACGCTAGGATTTACTATTGAAACAAATAAAGGGCACTTTCATTCATGAAGTATAAGATACTTCATGTAGAAAGCTTCTTAATTTGATTAAACCAATTGCCGCTCTTGGCTCCTACAGCAGAGCACGGCTAAAACAATTTTTGGGCTAAGAGGTGACATTTTCACCTCTTAGCCAATAGCTGTGCGCAGGGCTCAACAAACCTGGGAGCCACTGGCTCCTAGAATTTTACCCCTGGCTCCTAACTTTTTGGGGTATTCTCCATATATCTATATACAAATCCAACTGTCTGGCTCATAAAAATATGCCTGGCTCCTAATTTTTGAACATATTTGTCAAGCACTGGCTGTGCGGTAAATCCGGCTCCCATGGGCGCCAAGCCGGATTTACCGCACGGCTATTGGTTAAGAGGTGAAAACGTCACCTTTTAGCCAAATTTTTTTTAGCTGTGGGCTGCTGTAGAGGCTAAAAATGGTGATCGATTGAATCAAATAAAGGAGCTTTCTGCATGAAGTATCTTATACTTCATAAATGAAAGTGCCCTTTATTTGTTTTGATAGTAAATCCTAGCGTTTAAATTCTAGGATTTACTTTCACTTTAATTTTGACTTTAGTATCCCTTTTAAGCATGGTGTATTCTCTCCAGTCTCTTTGGGGGGTGGGATGGATAAAACATTGTTTTCAAATGTAAAACACAGGAAAAGCAGGAAAATGTACATTGTTTTGTGATTATATATATATTTGTGCTTAACATAAGTCTCTAGAAAATATTTCTTTATGGTGTCATATCCCTAGACAACTAACATCCTAATGCAAAAATTGCACGGTCCAGTTCGTTTTAGCATGTCAATTTTGCATGATTGAATCAAGCATTAAATTAAACCCTGTAGAGATAAAGAGATAGTCTTACTCAAGCGCCTCCAGTTTTACTTTGATTTTTTTTTTTCCCTTTTTAATTATTTTTCTGCCCTTACCTGTCTTCTACTGTTTATGTACAGGAAAATTGATAATTTAAAGGGACACTGAATCCACATTTTTTCTTACGTGATTCAGATAGAGCATGACATTTTAAGCAACTTTCTAATTTACTCCTATTATCAAATTTTCTTTATTCTCTTGGTATCTTTATTTGAAATGTAAGTTTAGATGCCGGCCCATTTTTGGTGAACAACCTGGGTTGTCCTTGCTGATAGGTGGATAAATGCATCCACCAATAAAAAAATTGCTGTCCAGAGTTCTGAACTAAGAAAAAAGCTTAGATGCCTTCTTTTTCAAATAAAGATAGCAAGAGAATGAAGAAATTGATAATAGGAGTAAATTAGAAAGTTGCTTAAAATTGCATTCTCTATCTGAATCACAAAATATTTTTTTTTTGGGTTCAGTGTCCCTTTAAGAATCGGCTGTTTCCAATGCTATATACTGTAACACTTTTTGTTGAAAAGGGAAAACAAATATAAATCTGGCTACAGTCTTCCCTGCATGTTTCACTGAGGCTGTGGGGGTAGACCAACCTGAGACAAGCTGCCAAGTGGCTTATTACAGCTGCACTTTGAAACAGGCTGAATCGCAAAAAATTGTTAGGCTAATTGAAAACATAACAGTATCATTAAAGGGACAGTTAATACCAGATTTTTTGTTGTTTAAAAAGAAAGATAATCCCTTTATTACCCATTCCCCAGTTTTGCATAACCAAAACAGTTATATAAATAAACTTTTTACCTCTGTGATTACCTTGTATTTAAGCCTCTGCAAACTGCCCCCTTAGTTCAGTTCTTTTGACAGACTTGCTTTTTAGCCAATCAGTGCTCACTCCAGGGTAACTTCATGTGCATGAGCTCAATGTAATCTATATGAAACACATGAACTAATGCTCTCTAGTGGTCAAAATGCATTCTGATTAGAGGCAGTCTTCAAGGTCTAAGAAAATAGCACATGAACCTCCTAGAATTGGCTTTCAACTAAGAATACCAAAAGAACAAAGTAAAATTGGTGATAAAAGTAAATTGGAAAGTTGTTTAAAATTACATGCCCTAATTAAATCATGAAAGGTGTTTTCTCCAACATTGGTGTGTCCGGTCCACGGCGTCATCGTTACTTGTGGGATATTCTCTTCCCCAACAGGAAATGGCAAAGAGTCCCAGCAAAGCTGGTCACATGATCCCTCCTAGGCTCCGCCCACCCCAGTCATTCTCTTTGCCGTTGCACAGGCAACATCTCCACGGAGATGGTTAAGAGTTTTTTGGTGTTTAAATGTAGTTTTATTCTTCTATCAAGTGTTTGTTATTTTAAAATAGTGCTGGTATGTACTATTTACTCTGAAACAGAAAAGGATGAAGATTTCTGTTTGTAAGAGGAAGATGATTTTAGCAGACAGTAACTAAAATTGATTGCTGTTTCCACACAGGACTGTTGAGATGAAGTAACTTCAGTTGGGGGAAACAGTTAGCAGTCTTTTCTGCTTAAGGTATGACTAGCCATATTTCTAACAAGACCATGTAATGCTGGAAGGCTGTCATTTCCCCTCATGGGGACCGGTAAGCCATTTTCTTAGTCAAACATAAAAGAATAAAGGGCTTCAAAAAGGGCTTAAAAACTGGTAGACATTTTTCTGGGCTAAAACAATTGCTTTACTAGGCATATTATGCAGATTCTAACTAATTATTGGTATTATAATCTTGGGGAACGTTTAGAAAAACGGCAGGCACTGTGTTGGACACCTTTTTCAGATGGGGGCCTTTCTAGTTATAGACAGAGCCTCATTCTGGGACTGTATAGGGGTTAAATGTAAAAACGGCTCCGGTTCCGTTAATTTAAGGGTTAAAGCTCTGAAATTTGGTGTGCAATACTTTTAATGCTTTAAGACACTGTGGTGAAATTGGTGAATTTTGAACAATTCCTTCATACTTTTTCACATATTCAGTAATAAAGTGTTTTCAGTTTGAAATTTAAAGTGACAGTAACGGTTTTATTTTAAAACGTTTTTTGTGCTTTGTTGACAAGTTTAAGCCTGTTTAACATGTCTGTACCATCAGATAAGCTATGCTCTATATGTATGAAAGCCAATGTGTCTCCCCATTTAAATTTATGTGATAATTGTGCCATAGTGTCCAAACAAAGTAAGGACAGTAATGCAACAGATAATGATATTGCCCAAGATGATTCCTCAAATGAGGGGAGTAAACATGATACTACATCATCCCCTACTGTGTCTACACCAGTTATGCCCACACAGGAGGCCCCTAGTACATCTAGTGCGCCAATACTTATTACCATGCAACAATTAACGGCTGTAATGGATAACTCCATAGCAAATCTTTTATCCAAAATGCCTACTTATCAGAGAAAGCGCGATTGCTCTGTTTTAAACACTGAAGAGCAAGAGGACGCTGATGATAACTGTTCTGACATACCCTCACACCAATCTCAAGGGGCCATGAGGGAGGTTTTGTCTGATGGAGAAATTTCAGATTCAGGAAAAATTTCTCATCAAGCTGAACCTGATGTTGTGACATTTAAATTAGAACATCTCCGCGCACTGCTTAAGGAGGTGTTATCTACTCTGGATGATTGTGACAATTTGGTCATTCCAGAGAAATTATGTAAGATGGACAAGTTCCTAGAGGTTCCGGTGCCCCCCGACACTTTTCCTATACCCAAGCGGGTGGCGGACATAGTAAATAAAGAGTGGGAAAGGCCCGGCATACCTTTTTGTCCCCCCCCCTATATTTAAGAAATTATTTCCTATAGTCGACCCCAGAAAGGACTTATGGCAGACAGTCCCCAAGGTCGAGGGGGCGGTTTCTACTCTAAACAAACGCACTACTATTCCTATCGAAGATAGTTGTGCTTTCAAAGATCCTATGGATAAGAAATTAGAGGGTTTGCTTAAAAAGATTTTTGTACAGCAAGGTTACCTTCTACAACCAATTTCATGCATTGTTCCTGTCACTACGGCAGCGTGTTTCTGGTTCGAGGAACTAGAAAAATCGCTCAGTAAAGAATCTTCGTATGAGGAGGTTATGGACAGAGTTCAAGCACTTAAATTGGCTAACTCTTTTGTTTTAGATGCCGCTTTGCAATTAGCTAGATTAGCGGCGAAAAATTCAGGGTTTGCTGTCGTGGCGCGCAGAGTGCTTTGGATAAAGTCTTGGTCAGCGGATGTGTCTTCCAAGACAAAATTGCTTAACATTCCTTTCAAAGGTAAAACATTATTTGGACCTGATTTGAAAGAGATTATTTCAGACATCACTGGGGGAAAGGGCCACGCCCTCCCACAGGATAGGTCTTTTAAGGCTAATAATAAGCCTAATTTTCGTCCCTTTTGCAGAAACGGACCAGTCTCTAATTCTGTATCCTCTAAGCAAGAGGGTAATACTTCACAACCTAAACCAGCCTGGAAACCAATGCAAGGCTGGAACAAGGGTAAGCAGGCCAAGAAGCCTACCACTGCTACCAAAACAGCATGAAGGGATAGCCCCCGATCCGGGACCGGATCTAGTGGGGGGCAGACTTTCTCTCTTTGCTCAGGCTTGGGCAAGAGATGTTCAGGATCCTTGGGCGCTAGAAATAGTTTCTCAAGGTTATCTCCTGGAATTCAAGGAACTACCCCCAAGGGGAAGGTTCCACAGGTCTCAATTATCTTCAAACCAAATAAAGAGACAGGCATTCTTACATTGTGTAGAAGACCTGTTAAAGATGGGAGTGATACATCCAGTTCCAATAAGAGAACAAGGAATGGGATTTTATTCCAATCTGTTCATAGTTCCCAAAAAAGAGGGAACATTCAGACCAATTTTGGATCTAAAGATCCTAAACAAATTTCTCAGGGTACCATCGTTCAAAATGGAAACTATTCGAACGATCCTACCTACTATCCAGGAAAATCAATTTATGACTACCGTGGATTTAAAGGATGCGTACCTACATATTCCTATCCACAAGGAACATCATCAGTTCCTAAGGTTCGCTTTTCTGGACAAGCATTACCAGTTTGTGGCACTTCCATTCGGTTTAGCCACTGCTCCAAGGATTTTCACAAAGGTACTAGGGTCCCTTCTAGCGGTTCTAAGACCAAGGGGCATTGCAGTAGTACCTTACTTGGACGACATCCTGATTCAAGCGTCGTCCCTGTCAAAAGCAAAGGCTCATACGGACATCGTCCTAGCCTTTCTCAGATCTCACGGATGGAAGGTGAACAAAGAAAAAAGTTCTCTGTCCCCGTCAACAAGAGTTCCCTTCTTGGGAACAATAATAGATTCCTTAGAAATGAGGATTTTTCTGACAGAGGTCAGAAAATCAAAACTTCTAAGCGCTTGTCAAGTACTTCATTCTGTTCCTCGTCCTTCCATAGCGCAGTGCATGGAAGTAATAGGATTGATGGTTGCAACAATGGACATAGTTCCTTTTGCACGAATTCATCTAAGACCATTACAACTGCTCAGACAGTGGAATGGGGATTATACAGACTTGTCTCCGACGATTCAAGTAGATCAAAAGACTAGAGATTCACTCCGTTGGTGGCTGACCCTGGACAAAATGTCACAGGGAATGAGCTTCCACAGACCAGAGTGGGTCATTGTCACGACCTACGCCAGCCTAGTGGGCTGGGGCGCGGTCTGGGAATCCCTGAAAGCTCAGGGTCTATGGTCTCGGGAAGAGTCTCTTCTCCCGATAAACATTCTGGAACTGAGAGCGATATTCAATGCTCTCAGAGCTTGGCCTCAACTAGCAAAGGCCAAATTCATAAGGTTTCAGTCAGACAACATGACGACCGTTGCATATATCAATCATCAGGGGGGAACAAGGACTTCCCTGGCGATGAAAGAAGTGACCAAGATAATTCAATGGGCGGAGGATCACTCCTGCCACTTGTCTGCGATCCACATCCCAGGAGTGGAAAATTGGGAAGCGGATTTTCTGAGTCGTCAGACATTCCATCCGGGGGAGTGGGAACTCCATCCGGAAATCTTTGCCCAAATAACTCAATTATGGGGCATTCCAGACATGGATCTGATGGCGTCTCGTTAGAACTTCAAGGTTCCTTGCTACGGGTCCAGATCCAGGGATCCCAAGGCGACCCTAGTAGATGCACTAGTAGCACCTTGGACCTTCAACCTAGCTTATGTATTCCCACCGTTTCCTCTCATCCCCAGGCTGGTAGCCAGGATCAATCAGGAGAGGGCCTCGGTGATCTTGATAGCTCCTGCGTGGCTACGCAGGACTTGGTATGCAGACCTGGTGAATATGTCATCGGCTCCACCATGGAAGCTACCTTTGAGACAGGACCTTCTTGTTCAGGGTCCATTCGAACATCCGAATCTGGTTTCCCTCCAACTGACGGCTTGGAGATTGAACGCTTGATTTTATCAAAGCGTGGGTTTTCAGATTCTGTAATAGATACTCTGATTCAGGCTAGAAAGCCTGTAACTAGAAAAATTTACCATAAAATATGGAAAAAATATATCTGTTGGTGTGAATCTAAAGGATTCCCATGGAACAAGATAAAAATTCCTAAGATTCTATCCTTTCTACAAAAAGGTTTGGAGAAAGGATTATCTGCAAGTTCTCTGAAGGGACAGATCTCTGCTTTATCTGTTTTACTTCACAAAAGACTGGCAGCTGTGCCAGATGTTCAAGCATTTGTTCAGGCTCTGGTTAGGATCAAGCCTGTTTACAGACCTTTGACTCCTCCCTGGAGTCTAAATCTAGTTCTTTCAGTTCTTCAAGGGGTTCCGTTTGAACCCTTACATTCCGTAGATATTAAGTTATTATCTTGGAAAGTTTTGTTTTTGGTTGCAATTTCTTCTGCTAGAAGAGTTTCAGAGTTATCTGCTCTGCAGTGTTCTCCGCCCTATCTGGTGTTCCATGCAGATAAGGTGGTTTTGCGTACTAAGCCTGGTTTTCTTCCGAAAGTTGTTTCCAACAAAAATATTAACCAGGAGATAGTTGTACCTTCTTTGTGTCCGAATCCAGTTTCAAAGAAGGAACGTTTGTTACACAATTTGGACGTAGTCCGTGCTCTAAAATTCTATTTAGAGGCTACTAAAGATTTCAGACAAACATCTTCCTTGTTTGTTGTTTATTCTGTTAAAAGGAGAGGTCAAAAAGCGACTTCTACCTCTCTTTCCTTTTGGCTTAAAAGCATTATCCGATTGGCTTATGAGACTGCCGGACGGCAGCCTCCTGAAAGAATCACAGCTCACTCCACTAGGGCTGTGGCTTCCACATGGGCCTTCAAGAACGAGGCTTCTGTTGACCAGATATGTAAGGCAGCGACTTGGTCTTCACTGCACACTTTTGCCAAATTTTACAAATTTGATACTTTTGCTTCTTCGGAGGCTATTTTTGGGAGAGAGGTTTTGCAAGCCGTGGTGCCTTCCATTTAGGTGACCTGATTTGCTCCCTCCCTTCATCCGTGTCCTAAAGCTTTGGTATTGGTTCCCACAAGTAACGATGACGCCGTGGACCGGACACACCAATGTTGGAGAAAACAGAATTTATGCTTACCTGATAAATTACTTTCTCCAACGGTGTGTCCGGTCCACGGCCCGCCCTGGTTTTTTAATCAGGTCTGATGAATTATTTTCTCTAACTACAGTCACCACGGTATCATATGGTTTCTCCTATATATATTTCCTCCTGTCCGTCGGTCGAATGACTGGGGTGGGCGGAGCCTAGGAGGGATCATGTGACCAGCTTTGCTGGGACTCTTTGCCATTTCCTGTTGGGGAAGAGAATATCCCACAAGTAACGATGACGCCGTGGACCGGACACACCGTTGGAGAAAGTAATTTTTCAGGTAAACATAAATTCTGTGTTTTTTTTTTTTTTTTTTGACTTGACTGTCCCTTTAAACAAAGACTGTTTGACATATATAATATCCAGATAGTACCTTACAGGTTAAAGGGACACTGAAGTCAAAATTAAACTTTCTTGATTCAGATAGAGGTGCCGATTTATCATTTGTCTGGCGGACATGATCCTGTCCGCTAGACATCGATAAATGCCTACGTCAATCGGCCGCTAGCATGGGGTGTCAATCTACCCGATAGTATGAGATTAAGACCGCTGCTTCTTAACTTTTGTTTCTGGCAAGCCTGACGGCTCACGCAGAAAAATATGTATTCGGGCCATGATAAATCGGCCACAGAGCATACAATTTTAAACAACTTTCCAGTTTACTTCCATTCCCTTGGAACAGATAGGTTCTGGTTTCTCCTACTTTATTTGTTAAAAACGTTTGCTTTTGTGTTTTGTTTAACTCCTTTTTATATAAATACACTGTGACTCTTTTTTTTTTTTTTTTTTTTTTTTTTTTTTTTTTTTTTGTTCATAATAAATGTTCCTTTATTACGTTTTTGCCTTTGTCTAATATTTGAACCACACTACCAAAGATGCTAGTAATAACAGTATTATGTGTGTTTTTTTTTTTTTTTTTTTTTTTAAATCTGTTAGTCTGGGTTTTTCCCATAGGATTTCTTATATAATAATCTTAAAGTGGTGGCAGGATAGAGAGTTTAGTGTGGGTGTTAAGGGGAGTCTGGGCATTTTTCAGGGTCTAGTACAGACGAGAGAGTGTTTGTTAACCCTGCACCCACTGAGCCAAGTCACGGGCTTGCCTGGAGTGGCTAGATTGTGACAAACTGTTTAAGGTGGAAAGGGTGTGTTAACCCTTTCTGTGATAAAGATGTGACTTAGAGGCTTGGTTAAATACATATCAAAGGTGGGAACCAGCCAACTTGATCTTAAAGGGATAATAAAGTCCAAATTAAACTTTCATGATTCAGATAGGGCATGTAATTTTAAACAACTTTCTAATTTACTTTAATCACATTTGCTTTGTTCTCTTGGTATTTTTAGTTGAAAGCTAAACCTAGGTAGGTTCATATGCTCCTTTCTTAAGCCCCTTAAGGCCGCCTCTTATCTGAATGCATTTGACAGTTATTCCACAGCTAGAGGGTTGTAGTTCATGTGTTTCATATTAAATAACTTTTCGCTCACGTATGTGGAGTTATTTAAGAGTCGGCATGAATTGCTTGAAATACAAGTCTGTCAAAAGATCTGAGATAAGGAGGCAGTCTGCAGAAGCTTAGATACAAGGTAATAACAGCGATATAAAGTATAATTCTATAACAGTGATGGTTATCCAAAACTGGGGAATGGTAAATAAAGGGATTATCTATCTTTTTAAACAATACAATTTTTGTGGTTTACTATCCCTTTAAATGGGTATTCTAATGTTACTAAGCAAATGCTAGTGGGTACCTGTTTAATCCCTGCAAATGGGTTAAATATGTGCACCAGATGCAAATACCACTTCTTATTGGCTGCTCAGGAGAAGCGGTTAATTGTGGAATTTAATACTATGTTTAATACTATGTTTTTAACCCCAATCCTATCCAAGGTATCCGCTGCTATAGCATCATCGCTGAGAGGTGTTTACTATACATGCCATTGGTCGGCGATTCTGGCTATAGATAACAGCCAGAATTGCTGCCCATATTGGCGATGTATAGTCAAGGATCCCTGGAATAGAACTACCTTGTGCCTAACCACTAATACATCTAAGCCATAATACCCCACAATTGCAAACTAACCCGCCACTAATAAAGATCTAACCCGCCACCTACTCACTGCAAGTACCTATCCTATTAACCCCATGCCACCAAATACGCCAAATGCAAACTATCCTAACCCTCAACCCCCTCTAAACTAAAGCCCCTAAATTTAAAATAAAAATCTACATTACAAAAAATGTGAGTCTAAACCACCACAACCTCAAACACAATCTAACCCTACTCTACCTAACACCACCCCCTCTAAACTAAATGCCCTAAGTTACCATAAATAATAAACTACAGTATCCAAAATAAAAAACCCACCCAAAATAAAACAAAAATCCTAATACTAAAATAAATTACAATAGCCCTTTAAAGGGCCTTTTTAGGGTAGTGCCCCTCTGCAATACAAGTAACCCCCCACCCTCCAAAATAACAAAATCTTGCCTAGAAAAACCCTATTCTTAAAAATAAAAAACCCACCCCAAAAGTTGAACTCACCGTTGAGAAATCAGTCTGCTCTTGATCCGATGTTGGACCCTCTTTGTCCCAGTTCCTGGTGCCGGGGCCCCATTTTTGCAGAGGCGGACTTCGGCCACCTCTTCCACCACATCTTCTTTCTTTGTCTCTCTTCTACAAGCCCACTTCTTCATGTGGTCGCCGCCACACACTGAAATTCCGGAAGCCCAATATATAATGGTACCACTTAAAGGGGTTACAAACCCACATTTATTTTTTTCCTTTCATGATTCAGATTGAGCATGGAATTTTAAGCAACTTTCTATTTTACTACTATTTATAAAATTTGAGAAAGCAGGAATGTAAGCATAGGAGTCAGACCATTTTTGGTTCAGCACCTGGGTAGTGCCTGCTGATTGGTGGGTAAAAGTGTTTGAAGGTGGTGGTGGTTTAGGCTTTAATCTCCCAACCTTCTCAAAACCTTTATGGGGGTTTATTAGGTGATTAATGTTACCATTTATTAGGCCTTAATCCCCTAACCACCCCATATACCTGTATGATCACCATGTCAATATTTGAAGTTTGCCTACACTGAACCATGAGCAACGTCTTTTTGAAACACAAGTACTTTAATGTGAAACGTTTTCGAGGATCTTGTCCCCTTCATCAGCATGCAATTATGACACAAGACAAAGCTTTTATAGTGTTAACAATTCAAACAAACCTTTTACCCAGAACAGTGCCAATTTTCCATGAATGGAACGCATCTTGCGTTCCACTGAATAGCCGAAACCAGAAGTTTAGTTTTGTCACTTCCAGTCGTAACCAGTATGTGAATCATTTAACATCAATTTTTGCTAAATACATTCTAGGTGCCCAATAATCAAGACATACAATGTGACATACGTGTATGTTGTGGCCATGTTGATGCCAGCACATGAAAGAATATTAGCTGGACACGAAGCAACCAAATTTATACACGGTTGCCATGGATACAGCCAGGAACACTATAGGTGCAAAAGCAGATACTATTTACACAGCTAGGGTCGTTTACGCTGCCATAGTGTGATACATTGTTACAGTGATTTATACATTCATGTGCATATGCTGTCGGAATTTATCATTGCACCAGCAGTTCTTGTGAACTGCTGGTGCAATACCGCCCCCTGCAGAATTGCCGTTAGCAGGGGTGTCAATCAACCCGATCATATTCGATCGGGCTGATTGTTGTCTGCCACCTGAGGACCACTGCTTCTCAACTTCTGCTTCAAATGAAGCGGAGTGGGTCGGAAGCAGCATCTGCTGCTTAATATATCAACCCCTAATATATTAACAAGACAAAGCCTTACACATTTATTTATACAGTACATATAATCAGCAATAGCAAGCAATCCGCTAATAATTATGCAAACAGATAATGCACATCAATTAAAATAACTCCCATCAATCTAGGGCTAGGTGTAAATAAGAAGCTCAGCACTATATCATGCAAAGTATAGTCCCAAATCACCTGATTTTAATATAAACAATCTAAATGATGGACTATTATATCTGTGCTGCACATAAGCCAGGAGTAGTTGTAAACTTATACTGTCCTGAAAAGGTCTGTAGACCCCCAACAGGCCAGGCTTTCATTATAGTTAAACTAAAGCACAGGTGAAATTATAATCTGATCAGTAACCATAGTTACTAACTACTCTCACTAATCAACTGATTTGTCCCCCCTGTACTCTAGTTCAGCTATAATAAGCATCTGGCATGTTAGGGGTACTTGACGACCGTGGCTGAGAAACACTGTTCTAGGCACACAAACCATATAATTGTTGCTCACTAGTCCTGGACTAGTAAAAAAAAAAAAAAAAAAGTAGACCGACTGGTAAACAATAAAGCTTTTTCATATCAATCACACTGTTGAGAACTATTCTTTCTATTTTGTGCTATTAGGGACGTTACCCATCTAAATCCCTTGAAAGTTAAAAAAGTTGACTAGAAAATAGCACACAAACATCTCTATATAAAAAGAAAGATATTTAGCCTGCTTTGTGAACAGCTATCTTTCAGTTACTTTTTTACTGCCTTCTGTGTGGTGAAAAAACATATCAGCCTATCGGCATCATCAGTGCTGAGTTCACAACTTTTGCTTTGCTGCGATTTTGTGAGATTTTATCTTAATCTTATACGTTTTCCTAGCAAACTTCCTTAAAGTGAATGTAAAGTTTACTGTACTCGCTCGCGTCATAGGATAGAATTAAAAAAATTAGGCAGACTTCCATTCATCAAATTTGTACTATTTATTAATATTCTCAGATTTTTACCTTTTTAATGCTCCAACGATAAGCGCTGTTAATCCACCCGGCATATTGCTCAATTGATTGACAGATGACGAATCTGCAATCCACTTATCGTCGTCGCCCCCTGGGCGTGATGTTTGTGCAAAGGGGCTGAACTCTTGGGGGGGAAACAACTATTCGTGGATTGCAGATTCGTCATCTGTCAATCAATTGAGCAATATGGTCTTGCGGAGGAACTGCGCTTATCGTTGGAGCATTAAAAGGTAAAAATCTGAGAATATCAATAAATAGTACAAATTTGATGAATGAAAGTCTGCCTATTTTTTTATTTCTATCCTTTAACGTGAGCGAGTATAGTCAAATTTACATTCACTTTAAATTAAACTTCAAGTGACCTGTGGTGCCTTCACATGACAGATGCACATTCCCTTGCAAGTCCCAGGACTATCATCCTGAAGAAATGCTTAAAGGGATATGAAACGGTGCTCCTTTAGTAAAAACAAGTATGTTTAATTAATAAAAGTAAACCTCAAAATAGATATTGTAAAAAATATTTTCTTGAAAAATGAGCACTTTAAATTTCTCATTGTAGCCACTGCTCTCGGGGGAATAAGAGAGGAGACCTTTTTGGAACTTAAGTTGCATTCTGAGCATGAGCAAAACAAACTTAACGTCTCTTTAGCATTACCTGAATGGTAAATCAACTCAAGTTACTCTAGAACATCAAGCTAGATGAGCCTTTTTGTAGAGACCGCAGCTCCCGTGTGACAGAAAGTAATGGTCACTGCACAATTTAAGTTAAATAATAAATACATTTAAGGTAAAATTATTTAAAATGATGACTACATATTGTAGTGCACTGCTTAGTGCTTTTTTATTACAACAATGATACATACTGTTTAATAGCCCTTTAAAGGGATATTAAACACCTTTACATTTTTATATAAAATTCTTAGTTATGTGCAATGAAACAGTTTTGCTGTGTATTTTCATTATTTTATTTTGTCTAAAAAATAATGTTGCGCTAAAACACAAGCATGTATCATAAAAAGGATCTACACATCAATACTGCAGCAAATATATTTTACTGATACATAATTGCTAAAAATGTTATACACAAACCACCTGTGGTTTCACTCACTCAACATAAAAATATCTAACTGCATAAAATAATGTCCATACGGTCCGTATTCATATGCAATATATATGGTTTCATGGGCATAAAATATCCACTTTCCTAAAGAAACTTTCCTTGCCGAGAACAGTTTATTTTTATTTTACAAGCTGGCAGAATCTCACTGCGGCTTACCCCTCCTTCCTCTGGTCCGATCATCACATCTTAGACACTCCACCCCCCCACTTGCCACAACTTTAATTGCAGCCCTCGTTGTCTAGTGTTGGTGGGTCAGAGTACTTGACTCTACGGGTCTTGTCTGCTACAGTTTTCAGATTTACCGGTCGATGGCAACGTCCCATGTGGTTATGGTCACGTGATTGATCTATTCCAATCCCTGAGGGGTATCTCAGTGTCTGCTATTGGCTCTCTTTTCTTCACTATGTACAAAGTCTTTGCACTGATTGTGCAAAAACAGAGCGATCTGTGTTAACTTGACTCTGGTTTTTAATTGGTGTCTGAATGTTGCATCTACGCTTTTCAGCTTTTATAGCCTTTATCAAGATGCCTTCCTTTCCTCTTATTCCTTTTATAGTCTCAACTCTTAACCTTTTTAATGGCCAATTCTTCATTCTTAAAGGGAGATATTCCTTTGCTGTGTTTTTCTGAGATTAGCAGAAGAATAGTCGATAAGAAGGTTCAGTAAAGGCTAGCAAGAGAATAACAAACGTAATCCAGATAGCAGGGTCTAGTACAGGCAGAGGTTGGCAGCACACAGGCAAAGTAAAAAAAAAACTAAAACTATTGCTTGCACTAAAAGAAGGCTGTGTATCACCAGACCACTAAACACAAAATAAATATAAATAAATATTTCTCCTGTTAAGTGTAGTCAGTCCACGGGTCATCCATTACTTATGGGATTATAACTCCTCCCTAACAGGAAGTGCAAGAGGATCACCCAAGCAGAGCTGCTATATAGCTCCTCCCCTCTACGTCATACCCAGTCATTCTCTTGCACCTAACTAAAGATAGGACGTGTGAGAGGACTGTGGTGTGTTAAACTTAGTTTTTATTTCTTCAATCAAAAGTTTGTTATTTTAAACGGCACCGGAGTGTGTTGTTTGTTCTCAGGCAGCACTAGAAGAAGAATCTGCCTGAGTTTTTCTATGATCTTAGCGGTCGTAACTAAGATCCACTTGCTGTTCTCGGCCATTCTGAGGAGTGAGGTAACTTCAGAACAGGGGATAGCATGCAGGGCCCACCTGCAAGGAGGTATGTGCAGTAAATTATTTTCTAAGGACTGGAATTGACTGAGAAAATACTGCTAATACCGATGTAATGTAAGTGCAGCCTCAAATGCAGTAGTAGCGACTGGTATCAGGCTGATATGTATGTATGTATACTCTGAGGTATTTCTGGGGAATGGAATTTCACTGAGAAAATACTGTCAATATTAAAGTAATATTTGAGCCTGCACTGCAGTGAAAGCGACTAGCAGCAGGCTTATTAAAGGACCAGTCAATAAAATAGATTTGCATAATCAACAAATGCATGATAAGAAAACAATGCAATAGCCCTTAGTCTGAACTTCAAATGAGTAGTAGATTTTTTTAAAATAAATTGCAAAGTTATGTCTATTTCCACTCCCCCTGTACCATGTGACAGCCATCAGCCAATCACAAATGCATATACGTATATGCTGTGAATTCTTGCACATGCTCAGTAGGAGCTGGTGACTCAAAAAGTGTAAATATTAAAAGACTGCACATTTTGTTAATGGAAGTAAATTGGAAAGTTATTTAAAATAACATGCTGTATCTGAATCATGAAGTTTAATTTTGACTTGAGTGTCCCTTTAATAGCACTTCATAATTTTCAATTTTTAAAACGTTTACTGGCATGTTAATCGTTTTTTCTGAGGTACTTGGTGATAAAACTTTATGGGCATGATTTTTACCACATGGCTGTCGTTTTTTTCTGAATAAAAACAGTTTACTGAGCTTCCCCACTGTTGTAATATGAGTGGGAGGGGCCTATTTTAGCGCTTTATTGCGCAGTAAAAATTTAGTCACAGTCTTCCTATTTCTTCCTCCATGATCCAGGACGTCTCTACAGAGCCCAGGGGTCTCCAAAATGAGTTTGAGGGAGGTAATCAGTCACAGCAGACCTGTGACAGTGTGTTTGACTGTGATAAAAACGTTATTATTTCAACTGTTATCCGTTTTGGGTATTAAGGGGTTAATCATCCTTTTGCTGGTGGGTGCAATCCTCTGCTAACTTTATACATTTTCTGTTAAAATTTGGTTGTTTTAACATATTTGGTTCATTGTTAATTCAACTGTGTCACATTTTTATGTTTCTTAAAGGCGCAGTAGCGTTTTTTATATAGCTTGTAAATTTATTTAAAAGTTTTTTCCAAGCTTGCTAGTGTTATTGCTAGTCTGTTTAAACATGTCTGACACAAATGAATCTGTTTGTTCACTATGTTTAAAGGCCAATGTGGAGCCCAATAGAAATTTGTGCACTCAATGTATAGATGTTACTTTGAATAAAAGTCAAACTTTATATGTTAAAAAAATATCACCAGACAACGAGGGGGAAGTTATGCCGACTAACTCTCCTCACGTGTCAGTACCTTCGCCTCCCGCTCAGGAGGTGCGTGATATTGTGGCGCCAAGTACATCAGGGCGGCCCATACAAATCACTTTGCAAGACATGGCTAATGTTATGACTGAAGTACTATCTAAATTGCCAGAATTAAGAGGTAAACACGATCACTCTGGGGTAAGAACAGAGTGCGCTGATAATAGTAGAGCCATGTCTGATACTGCGTCACAATTTGCAGAACATGAGGACGGAGAGCTTCATTCTGTGGGTGACGGATCTGATCCAAGTAAACTGGATTCAGAGATTTCAAATTTTAAATTTAAGCTTGAGAACCTCCGTGTATTACTAGGGGAGGTATTAGCGGCTCTGAATGATTGTAACACGGTTGCAATTCCAGAGAAAGTATGTAGGCGGGATAAATATTTTGCGGTACCGGCGTGTACTGACGTTTTTTCCTATACCTAAAAGGCTTACAGAAATTGTTAACAAGGAGTGGGATAGACCCGGTGTGCCCTTTTCACCCCCTCCTATATTTAGAAAAATGTTTCCAATAGACGCAACCACACGGGACCTATGGCAGACGGTCCCTAAGGTGGAGGGAGCAGTTTCTACTCTGGCTAAGCGCACCACTATCCCGGTGGAGGATAGCTGTGCTTTTTCAGATCCAATGGATAAAAAGTTAGAGGGTTACCTTAAGAAAATGTTTGTTCAGCAAGGTTTTATATTACAACCCCTTGCATGCATCGCGCCTGTCACTGCTGCGGCGGCATTCTGGTTTGAGTCTCTGGAAGAGACCCTTAGCACAGCTCCATTGGATGAGATTATGAACAAGCTTAAAGCCCTTAAGCTAGCTAATTCATTTATTTCTGATGCCGTAGTACACTTAACCAAACGTACGGCTAAGAACTCCGGATTTGCCATTCCAGAGCACTGTGGCTTAAATCCTGGTCAGCTGATGTGACTTCTAAATCTAAATTGCTTAATATTCCTTTCAAAGGGCAGACATTATTCGGGCCCGGCTTGAAAGAAATTATCGCTGACATTACTGGAGGTAAGGGCCATGCCCTGCCTCAAGACAGGGCCAAACCAAAGGCTAAACAGTCTAATTTTCGTGCCTTTCAGAACTTCAAGGCAGGAGCAGCATCAACTTCCTCCGCTCCAAGACGGAAAGGAACTGTTGCTCGCTACAGACAGGGCTGGAAACCTAACCAGTCCTGGAACAAGGGCAAGCAGGCCAGAAAACCTGCTGCTGCCCCTAAGACAGCATGAAGTGAGGGCCCCCGATCCGGAAACAGATCTAGTGGGGGGTAGACTTTCTCTCTTCGCCCAGGCTTGGGCAAGAGATGTCCAGGATCCCTGGGCGTTGGAGATCATATCTCAGGGATATCTTCTGGACTTCAAAGCTTCTCGTCCACAAGGGAGATTTCATCTTTCAAGGTTATCAGCAAACCAGATAAAGAAAGAGGCGTTTCTACGCTGTGTACAAGACCTCTTACTAATGGGAGTGATCCACCCAGTTCCGCGGTCGGAACACGGGCAAGGATTCTGTTCAAATCTGTTTGTGGTTCCCAAAAAAGAGGGAACCTTCAGACCAATCTTGGACTTAAAGATGCTAAACAAATTCCTAAGAGTTCCATCGTTCAAAATGGAAACTATTCGAACCATCTTACCCATGATCCAAGAGGGTCAGTACATGACGACAGTGGATTTAAAGGATGCCTACCTTCACATACCGATTCACAAGGATCATTACCGGTATCTAAGATTTGCCTTCCTAAACGGGCATTACCAGTTTGTAGATCTTCCCTTCGGGTTAGCTACGGCTCCAAGAATCTTTACAAAGGTTCTGGGCTCTCTTCTGGCGGTACTAAGACCGCGAGGCATAGCGGTAGCTCCGTACCTAGACGACATTCTGATACAAGAGTCAAGTTTCCAAACTGCCAAGTCTCATACAGAGTTAGTTCTGGCATTTCTAAGGTCGCATGGGTGGAAGGTGAACGTAGAAAAGAGTTCTCTATTGCCACTCACAAGAGTTCCCTTTCTAGGGACTCTTATAGATTCTGTAGAAATTTAAAATTTACCTGACGGAGGACAGGTTATCAAAACTTCTAAATGCTTGCCGTGTCCTTCATTCCATTCAACTCCCGTCAGTGGCTCAGTGCATGGAGGTAATCGGCTTAATGGTAGCGGCAATGGACATAGTACCATTTGCGCGCCTGCATCTCAGACCGCTGCAATTGTGCATGCTAAGTCAGTGGAATGGGGATTACTCAGATTTGTCCCCTCTGCTAAATCTGGATCAAGAGACCAGAGATTCTCTTCTATGGTGGCTTTCTCGGCCACATCTGTCCAAGGGAATGCCCTTCCGCAGGCCAGATTGGACAATAGTAATGACAGATGCCAGCCTTCTGGGCTGGGGTGCAGTCTGGAACTCCCTGAAGGCTCAGGGCTTGTGGAGTCAGGAGGAGACACTCCTTCCGATAAACATTCTGGAACTAAGAGCGATATTCAATGCTCTTCAGGCTTGGCATCAGCTAGCTGCGGTCAGGTTCATCAGATTTCAGTCGGACAACCTCACGACTGTAGCTTACATCAACCATCAAGAGGGAACAAGGAGTTCCCTAGCAATGTTGGAGGTTTCAAAAATAATTCTATGGGCAGAGGTTCACTCTTGCCATCTATCAGCTATCCATATCCCAGGAGTAGAGAACTGGGAGGCGGATTTTCTAAGTCGGCAGACTTTTCATCCGGGGGAGTGGGAACTCCATCCGGAGGTGTTTGCATAGTTGATTCAACTTTGGGGCAAACCAGAACTGGATCTCAAGGCGTCTCGTCAGAACGCTAAGCTTCCTTGTTACGGGTTCAGGTCCAGGGATCCCAAGGCAGCACTGATAGATGCTCTAGCAGCGCCTTGGTCTTTCAACCTGGCTTATGTGTTTCCACCGTTTCCTCTGCTCCCTCGTCTGATTGCCAAGATCAAGCAGGAGAGAGCTTCAGTGATTTTGTTAGCTCCTGCGTGGCCACGCAGGACTTGGTACGCAGATCTGGTGGACATGTCATCCTTTCCACCTTGGGCTCTGCCGCTGAGGCAGGACCTTCTACTTCAAGATCCCTTCAAACATCCAAATCTAATTTCTCTGCGTCTGACTGCTTGGAGATTGAACGCTTGATTTTGTCAAAACGTGGTTTTTCCGAGTCAGTCATTGATACCTTAATTCAGGCTCGAAAGCCTGTCACCAGGAAAATCTATCATAAGATATGGTGTAAATATCTTCATTGGTGTGAATCCAAGGGTTACTCATGGAGTAAAGTCAGGATTCCCAGGATATTGTCTTTTCTCCAAGAAGGATTGGAGAAAGGATTGTCAGCTAGTTCCTTAAAGGGACAGATTTCTGCTCTGTCTATTCTTTTGCACAAGCGTCTGGCGGATGTTCCAGACGTTCAGGCATTTTGTCAGGCTTTAATTAGAATCAAGCCTGTGTTTAAACCTGTTGCTCCGCCATGGAGTTTAAATTTAGTTCTTAAAGTTCTTCAAGGGGTTCCGTTTGAACCTCTGCATTCCATAGATATCAAGCTTTTATCTTGGAAAGTTCTGTTCATGGTAGCTATCTCTTCGGCTCGAAGAGTTTCAGAGTTATTTGCCTTGCAGTGTGATTCCCCTTATCTGATCTTCCATGCAGATAAGGTAGTTTTGCGTACCAAACCTGGGTTTCTTCCTAAGGTGGTATCCAGTAAGAATATCAATCAAGAGATTGTTGTTTCGTCACTGTGTCTTAGTCCCTCTTCAAAGAAGGAACGTCTATTACACAATCTTGATGTGGTTTGTGCTTTAAAGTTTTTTTTACAAGCTACTAAAGATTTTCGTCAAACATCTGCATTGTTTGTTGTCTACTCTGGACAGAGGAAAGGCCAAAAGAAGGAACGTCTATTACACAATCTTGATGTGGTTCGTGCTTTAAGGTTTTTTTTACAAGCTACTAAAGATTTTCGTCAAACATCTGCATTGTTTGTTGTCTACTCTGGACAGAGGAAAGGCCAAAAGAAGGAACGTCTATTACACAATCTTGATGTGGTTCGTGCTTTAAGGTTTTTTTTACAAGCTACTAAAGATTTGCGTCAAACATCTGCATTGTTTGTTGTCTACCCTGGACAGAGGAAAGGCCAAAAGGCTTCAGCAACTTCTCTTTCTTTTTGATTAAGAAGTATAATCCGCTTAGATTATGAGACTGCTGGCCAGCAGCCTCCTGTAAGAATTACAGCTCATTCCACTAGAGCGGTGGCTTCCACATGGGCTTTTAAAAATGAGGCTTCAGTTGAACAGATTTGTAAGGCGGCGACTTGGTCTTCGCTTCATACTTTTTCAAAATTCTATAAATTTGATACTTTTGCTTCTTCGGAGGCTATTTTTGGGAGAAAGGTCTTACAGGCAGTGGTGCCTTCCGTTTAAGTACCTGCCTTGTCCCTCCCTTCATCCGTGTCCTATAGCTTTGGTATTGGTATCCCACAAGTAATGGATGAATCCGTGGACTGGATACACCTTACAAGAGAAAACAAAATTTATGCTTACCTGATAAATTTATTTCTCTTGTGGTGTATCCAGTCCACGGCCCGCCCTGTCATTTTAAGGCAGGTGTTTTTTAATTTTTAAACTACAGTCATCACTGCACCCTATAGTTTCTCCTTTCTCTTGCTTGTCTTCGGTCGAATGACTGGGAGGTGGCAGTTAGGGGAGGAGCTATATAGACAGCTCTGCTGTGGGTGATCCTCTTGCAGCTTCCTGTTGGGAAGGAGAATATCCCACAAGTAATGGATGAATCCATGGACTGGATACACCACAAGAGAAATAAATATATCGGGTAAGCATAAATTTTGTTTTTGCACATTTCACAGCCTGCACAGACAAATATTTTGTATAATTAAATATTCTTGTTTCTGCAGTTAGTCCATTGTGTATCTACTTTTAAATCATTTGGTATAATAATGCCCACGTTCTTTTTCCTCTTTGAGGTTAGCAAGGTACTACAATTTATCATTTTGTTGTGGTGTAGCAGCACCTGGCTGATTTCACTGACCATCTGGCTAAAAGTATAGCTAATATTAGGCTAAAGGTAGCTAATTTAAAATGCTCAATTTTTATTGCACAAATTATCATTGGATGTGCTTTGGATAGCAGAAAATTTACTGTCCCAACCTGGCTACTTTATAATGCCACTCAGCTACTTATAATAGCATGACACCCAGCTGAAAAATTGTCTGTGAAGAATACTCACACACACTCTCACACACACTCTCACACACACTCTCACACACACTCTCACACACACTCTCACACACACTCTCACACACACTCTCACACACACTCTCACACACACTCTCACACACACTCTCACACACACTCTTTTCAATGTATTTAAAACTGTTATTTTATTTGAATTTACTTTGTTTTGCAAGCAAGGCTTAACCCCTTAAAATCACCTTGGGGTATTTGTTTTTCTGATCTCCATTTCTGTGCCTCATAGAGACACACATACGCTTGTCAATATATCAAGCAGTAATTGTGTAGTATTTTGTTTGGGTCAGGGTTCTGATTTACACCATCCTCTATGGGTGCAAGTTAAAATTACACTATTAAAGTAAAAGGTGATGTAGTAAAATATTTTTTGCTACACATAATAAAACAAAAGTGATCTTTGCGCTCCATGTAGTAATACCAGCGCACATAAATGTGCGCTGGTATTACATGTTAAATGCAATGCGAACGCGAGGAAGCATTGCGCTCATTAGAGAGCACATTCATGATCTCTGGTTAATTTTCTAAGCGCTAATTGCTACCGCAAGCTCACAGTAGCAATCAACAGTCAATTGTAATGGCTGGTTATTTATCATGCGCCTGTAAACGGACAAATTTTTTCGTTTACAGGTGTGCGATAAATTAGCTCTCCACTTGTAATCTAGCCCTTTATGGGAACTTCGCTCTCTCACTGTAAATCTTCAGGAAGAGTCTCAGGATTTATTAATTACCCCTTTTCTGTAAACAGTCCGCCACTCATTTTGAGCTCAAGTTCATCATGAGATCACGTGTAGATGGCGTTCTCTAAGCCACTGCAACATCAACTGCCTTTAAAAATGTAATAATAAATCTGTCTGGGACTGACATCTGTTGTGTCAGACCAGTGAGAGCGTTTGCATCTCAAGTGGTGTTCTTAGCTAACATCTCTTTCCTGAATTAGGGCGTGGCAAACAGTTTCCTGTTTTTGTACTAGAGGTTTGATAGAGGCACCTCTATTTCAAACACTTCCAAACTGCAGAACAGGGTGAGACAATAGCAAAATGACCTCAGTTCACGGCTGCACCCAGAACATTTCCTGTTTTGCCCTCAGGAGGGGATGGTCTTAAGTATGTGTTAAAGTCCTTCATTTCCACATTGCATGGGTATAACAGGAATTAGTGCAGTGATGAAACCTTTCTCTGTCTTTTTGGAATTGACCTCAGTTGCCAACGGTTTACTAGCTTGTGCATTGTATGATAGATGCCATTTTATTTATCCCAAAGGATTTACAGTACTAGAATATTGGAAAAGTGTAAAAAATTTATATTTGTAATGAACAGCCTAAAATCGGACAGCTGTGCCTGCATCTTCCTCTGCTCTGGAACACTGCTTGCTCGCTTTTTACTTCCTTGTAGCTAGGATCATATTTCACAGTGCTGTGTGTGTGTAGTTTAGCTCTAGTGTCTGTATTAGCTTATTTAATACCTGGGTAATCAAAGGGGGGGGGGGGGGGGGTTGTAGCCAGCCAGGCATGTCAGCTAGTGACCTCCATGTTGTAGGCAGGTTAATTAAAGGGACATAATACTCATATGCTAAATCACTTGAAGCTGATGCAGTATAACTGTAAAATGCTGACAGGAAAATATCACCTGAGAATCTCTTTGTAAAAAAGTAAGATATTTTACCTCACAATTTCCTCAGCTCACCAGAGTAAATCCTGTGTAAAAAGTTATTCTTCAGCTGCTGTCCAGCTGCAGGTAAAAAAAAATGAAGAAATGAGCTGCAGCCAATCGGCATCCGCAATGCATGAACTCTTTTACTGTGATCTCATGAGATTTCATAGTAAATTTCCTTAAACTAAATAGGGAAATAATATGAGTGTGCATGATGCATGCTCCCTTGCCAGTACAGGGACAGGCATACTGATTTGCTGCTTAGTAATTGGGGTGTGAATACTTAGGACATTTGAGGTAAAATATTATTTTTTACATAGAGATGTTCAGGTGATATTTTCTAGTCAGCTTTTTACAGCTATGCTGCATCACTTTCAAGTATTTCAACATTTGGGCATCATGTCCCTTTAAGTAATGAGGGAAAAGCCATAGCTCTGTGTCTAGTCTGTATTATGCACACATTCATGTGCTGTGTACAAGGTTTTTCTCATTTTTATGAGCTTAGGCTGCAAAATGTGTAATACATGTATACTGCAAAGTTTACCTACTTTTAAAGCTTTATTTAAATAGCCCACCTGACTTTTTTTAAAATGACAGTATACACTTTGAGATTGTAATATAAAATGCATTGTACAACAGCATTGCCTGAGTTTTCCAGTTCTAAGAATAATGTGCAAATGGCAGGCATCAAAATCATAAACCTGCTGCATATCTGTCCCTAATTGGATTTTGCAGAAAAACTGCTAAACATTGCATGTTTTGTTAACATAATGACTGTAGCTAGCTGTGTCTTCAGATTTATGTCTGGATTGACTCGTTCAAATAAGGCAAGTAGTAGGTGGAGTTTGGCTGTTGAAAAATTATCGCAGCAAACAAGTTATTTATGTGTTCAAAATAATTTGCACTCCCTTAAGCCCTTGCACCATTTGGACAGGTACTACTTCACACAGTACTTTGGCCAGCATACTATGTTGATGTAGTACGTATGCCCACATATGGGAACACTGAAGCTATATGAAACCAGATTGCTGATTGTTAATGATTTTCGTTAGTGCTCAGTTACAGTGTTGGGAAAGGAAGAGAAAGGCGGATGGATCGGCCCAGTGGCATAGGGAGGGGCGGGGTACCCTAAACTGCAGAAAAAAATTATGGAGGGAGGATCGTACACTATGGTAAACAGTGATCGGGGAGGGGACTACACTACAGAAAAATCTAAAATTATAAATGATATCAAATTTGACTCTATAACATATACGTCAAGGTCTCTTCCCTGGGTCCCTCACCTACAGCTACACAATTTATGCCTTTTATCCAAACACACCGAAATACAAACAAGCGTGACACAGGCCCTTTGTAATCTCCCTAGATCACAAAAACCTGAAAAGCAGCAATCCTGAGTGTCCGTGCCGATGAAGACAGGGGCTCTGTCAAACTCCCCCAATCTTGTACATTAGAATAGTACATGTCCACAGCACTTTCTATTAATTTAATCTTTATTTCACACACATTAAAGTGAAGGTAAACTTTGATGAATGAAAGCCCGTTTATTTTTTTTTAAATACTATTAAAAACAGGGGCACTTACATTCATCAAAGTTTAGAAGGCAGCCGTTTTTGATTAAAAAACTTACCTTTGTTTTTGTCAGAGCCAGAGCAGCTTCCCCCACCCGGAGATCCTCTCTTCACATGTCATCAATTACTAATTAGCTTCCTCCAATCACAGCATGGCCTCAAGCAATGACTACCCTAGGGGGAAAGCTGTGATTGGAGGAAGCTGGATTAGTCATTGATGACGTGTGAAGAGAGGATCTCCGGGAGGGGGAAGCTGCTCTGGCTGTGCAAAGAAGAGAGGTAAATTTTTAATCAAAACAGCTGCTTTTGTAAACTTTTATGAATGAAAGTGCCCCTGTTTTTAATAGTATTTTAAAAAAAATGGGCTTTCATTCATCAAAGTTTACCTTCACTTTAAGCTTGATGTGTGTCTGAAATAAAGATTGAATTAATAGAAAGTGCTGTGGACATCTACTTTTCTAATGTTATCTCCCTAGACACATACAAAACATGGAAATGGACTGCACTCTCAAACTGGACTGGGTACACATCCTATCACCCTGCAAACCTCACAGTCCTGGGTGCTCACCAGCTCTCAGACATATTAAAAGCTTTCAGGGACTCAGGCAGTTAACCCTTGTCAAGCCTTAGAGCTGTTTTGGAGGGATCAGGTAGGGATCAGAGGATGTGAAATGTAGGGTGAGAGGGTAATGTCTACATTACAGCAACATTTTTCCTTAAAAGCTAACTGATTAACCCTATTCACTGTAAGGAATTTTGTGTGATGCACAGCTGCACTTAGCGGCCTTCTTATTGCACAAATTATTAAATACATTTATGTTAAACTATGCAATTAATTTGTACATTGGATAGCAGAAAATGATATTATAGTAGAAATTATTTAACTGCCCCCACCCGGCTCCACATAAAATGTTGCTATCTCCGTGACATAATGAAATAGCTTGGTGCAGGTAGTTTAATATCTGCAATATTCTTACATCTGTTACATCCTATTATTTATAAATGTTACCTAAGCTATCCAAAGCACAAATTAATTGCATAATTTAATATACTTTGATTTAATGACAAGCCGGGTTTTATGTATGTTTTCAGAACATTTTAACCAGGTTAGATTTAGAAAGTTATTGGTTTAAAAAAAAAACAAACAAACAAAAAAAAACCGAGATTTTTTGTATTTTTGTTGTCGCTGGGATTGGAGATTGGGAGCTGACCTTAAATTTGATTGGCTGACATCTATTTTTTTAACTAGTTCTAGCAGAACAACTTCTTTATTTTGTAATTTTATTTGCTAGATCTGTTCTATTCTTTTAGTTTTTATAGATGCTGTATTGTAGGATTATCCAAAAACAAAGGTATGGGCCAGCACTGCTGTGGGTGTAGTGGGTGCTCGTGAAGACTGTGGTTAACTGCCTCACCCCTAGAATGTAGATAATCGCGGAATGTCCACAGCACCTCTTCAGTATAAATATCTTTATTTAGACATGTTTAAAAAGCAAGCATTGCTATACATAGTGTCTCTGAATTTAAACCTTCAAATGGACACTAAACCCAAATTTTTATTTCATGATTTAGATAGACCATGCAATTTTAAGCAGCTTTCTAATTTACTCCAATTATCATTTTTTCTTCATTCTCTTGCTATCTTTATTTAAAAAGCAGGAATGTGATGCATAGAAGCCGGCCCATTTTTGGTTGAGAACCTGGGTTATGCTTGCCTATTGGTGGGTAAATGTAAGCCTCCAATAATCAAGCGCTATCCATGGGGCTGAACCTAAAATGGGCTGGCTGCTAAGATTAACATTCCTGCTTTTAAAATAAAGATGGCAAGAGAACAAAGAAAAATAGATAATAGGAGTAAATTAAAAAGTTGATTAAAATTTCATGTTCTAGCTGAATCATGAAAGAAAAAAATTGGGTTGTGTCCCTTTTAAGTTTTCGCGCCAGTCAATCTCCTGTTACACACTGGCTCCCTCTATTGGTTGTCTTATTATTTTACATGTTGAACTATGTAGCAAAAATTAAAAACAATATGGTGGCTGAAATAGGCATATTTGTTGCATATGGTATCTTATATAATTTAATTATTTAGGACTATTTAACAGGTATCAGTAGTACCTCACCACTGTTTTAGTAGTACCATATTATAATCATTTTCAGTGGAAACATCTTAGTGGACATCATCGTGTAAAACATTTTAGAGGAAAACTTAATAGTGCCAACATTCTAGAAATAACAGTTTAGAGCAGTCCCTTAGTAAAGGATATCTTTGAAGAAACATTTTAGTATCATCCTCTTAATGAAGACTTCTTTACATTGACCTTTTAGAAAAGACATTATGGAAATAACACTGCAAATTACCAATTTAAAAGAACCATTTTTGTATTGTAGGAGTACGAAGGGAGTTACTGGTACAGAAAGGTCAACATTGAAACGTGCATGGGTGCACTTTAAACATGTCTGCAATATAGTTTAATTAGAAAAAATGCATCTAGTAAACATTTTTACTGTTACAGCGGCATACACACGTGACTGAACAGATTTGGTGCTTAAATCCTGGTGTTCTAGAGCAGTGATTTTTAACCTTTTTTATTTTTTTTGCCGTGGCACACTTTTTTTACATTAAAAAATCTTGTGGCACACCACCATCCCAAACTTTTAAAAAAATCACACATTGTAGATATATATAGATATAGATATATATAGATAGATATATATATATATATATATATATATATATATATATATATATATATATACACACACACACACACACACACACACACACACACACACACACACACACACACACACACACACACACACACACACACACACACACTACCCCTGCACTGGGAGTAAAAAACAAGCAAAGTTTAAAAAAATATGTCACACTGTTGTCAGTCTGCCGCGGCACACCTGAGGATCTCTCACGGCACAACGGCACACTGGTTGAAAAACACTGTTCTAGAGTGCAGGTGGGGGGAGTTTTACATCAGTGAAGACTTGCTTTGTGTCTTACAAGTCGCTCTCTGAGAAGGTGGTACATTGACCCTTGCAGCATATGTGTGTATGTCAAAGAAAAACAGTAATAACTTACTAGAAATATATTGCACAAGTGTTTCTATTAAAAGCTGAAATGCACCCATGCACATTTCACTTTTGACCCCTACTTAGTCCCATAATCAAATCCTCTTTGTGTTCGAATATTAGAGAAAATATATTTCTTCCACAATGTCTTTCCAATTACTAATGGGATATTCAACTCCTGGCCAGCAGAGCACCCCAGTAAAGCTGTTAAATGTAACTTCCCTTTTCTTTCATGTAATTGGCAAGAGTCCATGAGCTAGTGACGTATGGGATATACAATCCTACCAGGAGGGGCAACGTTTCCCAAAACTCAAAATGCCTATAAATACACCCCTTGCCACACCCACAATTCAGTTTTACAAACTTTGCCTCCTATGGAGGTGGTGAAATCAGTTTGTGCTTGATTTTCTTCTGTGATATGCGCTTCTCAGCATTTTGAAGCCGGATTCCTCTCAGAGTACAGTGTTTGTCAGAGGGATGTGAAGGAAGTATCACCTATTGATTCTATGGTTTTCCTCACGGGAAATATTTTCAAAGGTTCTCCGTTATCGGTCGTAGAGATTCATCTCCTACCTCCCTTTTCAGAATGACGATATACTCTCATATTCCATTACCTCTACTGATACTGTTTCAGTACTGGTTTGGCTATATGTTGATAGGTGTCTTTTGGTAAGTATGTTTTCATTACTTAAGACACTCTCAGCTATGGTTTGGCACTTTATGTATTAATGTAAAGTTCTAAATATATGTGTTGTACTTTTTGCAGACTATCAGTTTCAAAATTGGGGAAAAACCTATTTAGGAAGTTATTTTTTCTTACCTGGGGTATAGTCTTTTCTTCAAAATTGACTGCTTTTTCATAAATTTTCATGGGCAAAATTAGGATCGCGAGGTCGCAAAATGCTGATATTTATTGTGTCATTCTTGTCGCGAGAATTTTTTTGGCACGAAGGTACGTTCGGTGATGCAAATTCATAATTTCCGGCGTCTTAGTTGACGCCAGGTTTCCTTGCACATGGTTGCGTTTGCCATGACACAAGTTGTCATTACCGGATGTTGTTAGCGCCAAGAAAATTAATTTTGCGTTGTGCATCATACTTGGTGCCAAATAATTTTATTATTTAAACCCCACTTCCTAAATGCCTCTTGTCTTTTTTTATGCTCAGAGGGCTATGCTGTTTGCATTTTTTCCCATTCCTGAAACTGCCATATAAGAAAATTGATAAGTTTGCTTTATATGTTTTTTTTGTTTTTTTTTTGCTTACATTTGCAAGATGTCTCAATCTGATCCTGTCTCAGAAACCACTGTTGGAACCCTGCTGCCTGATGACAGTTCTACCAAAGCTAAGTGCATCTGTTGGAAGTTAGCGGAGATTATATCTCCAGCTTTAGTATGTAACAGTTGTCAAGGTAAGCATTTACATGCAGATAATGTATCCATCAGTACTAGTACAATGCCTGTTGTGCCTTCAACATTTAATGTACATGATATCCCTGTGAAAATAATTATTTTTATTGCTCATGCGATTCAGAAGGCTTTGTCTGCTATTCGCCCTCTAATAAACGTAAAAGGTCTTTTAAAACTTCTCATAAAGTTGATGAAATTTCAAATGACCGACAACATACTGAATTATCCTCCTCTGATGAGGATCTATCTGACTCAGAAGATCCTACCTCAGATATTGACACTGGCAAATCTACTTCTCTCTTTAAGATGGAGTATATTTGTTCCTTGTTAAGAGGTGTTGATTACTTTGGATATTGAGGAAACTAGTCCCCTTGATACTAAAACTTGTAAACATTTAAATTCTGTTTATAACCCTCCTATGTTTACTCTATTTCTGATATGATTTCTAAGGAATGGAATAGGCCTGGTACTTCTTTTATTCCTTCTTCTAGGTTTAAAAGTTGTATCCTTTGCCAGTAGTTAGATTGGAGTTTTGGGGAAAAAATCCCCAAAGTTGATGGGGCTATTTCTACTGTTGCCAAATGTACTACTATTCATATGGAAGATAGTACCTCTTTTAAGGACCCTTTAGATAGGAAACTTGAATCTTATCTAAGGAAAGCTTATTTCTTTCTTTCATGTAATTGGCAAGAGTCCATGAGATAGTGACATATGGGATATACAATTCTCTGTTATCGGTCGTAGAGATTCATCTCCTACCTCCCTTTTCAGATCGACGATATACTCTCAATTTACCATTACCTCTACTAATAACTGTTTTAGTACTGGTTTGGCTATCTGCTATATGTGGAGGGGTGTCTTTGGGTAAGTATGTTTTTATTACTTAAGACAGTCTCAGCTATGGTTTGGCACTTTATGCAAATTATATAAAGTTCTAAATATATGTATTGTACTTATATTTGCCATGAGTCAGGTTCATGTATTTCTCCAACATAGGTGTGTCCGGTCCACGGCGTCATCCTTACTTGTGGGATATTCTCTTCCCCAACAGGAAATGGCAAAGAGCCCAGCAAAGCTGGTCACATGATCCCTCCTAGGCTCCGCCTTCCCCAGTCATTCTCTTTGCCGTTGTACAGGCAACATCTCCACGGAGATGGCTTAGAGTTTTTTAGTGTTTAACTGTAGTTTTTATTATTCAATCAAGAGTTTATTTTAAAATAGTGCTGGTATGTACTATTTACTCTGAAACAGAAAAGAGATGAAGATTTCTGTTTGTAAGAGGAAAATGATTTTAGCAACCGTTACTAAAATCGATGGCTGTTCCACACAGGACTGTTGAGAGGAATTAACTTGAGTTGGGGGAACAGTGAGCAGACTTTTGCTGCTTGAGGTATGACACATTCTAACAAGACGATGTAATGCTGGAAGCTGTCATTTTCCCTATGGGATCCGGTAAGCCATTTTATTACAGACAGTAAATAAGGGCTTCACAAGGGCTTTTTAAGACTGTAGACATTTTCTGGGCTAAATCGATTTATATATAAACATATTTTATACTCCATAGCCTTGAGGAATTATTTTAATCTTGGGAATTTTGTAAAATAACCGGCAGGCACTGTATTGGACACCTTATTCTCTAGGGGCTTTCCCTAATCATAGGCAGAGTCTCATTTTCGCGCCTGTATTGCGCACTTGTTTTTGAGAAGCATGACATGCAGATGCATGTGTGAGGAGCTCTGATACATAGAAAAGACTTTCTGAAGGCGTCATTTGGTATCGTATTCCCCTTTGGGCTTGGTTGGGTCTCAGCAAAGCAGATACCAGGGACTGTAAAGGGGTTAAATATAAAAATTTAAGGGTTAAAGCTTCCAAATTTGGTGTGCAATACTTTTAAGGCTTTAAGACACTGTGGTGAAATTTTGGTGAATTTTGAACAATTCCTTCATACTTTTTCGCAATTGCAGTAATAAAGTGTGTTCAGTTTAAAATTTAAAGTGACAGTAACGGTTTTATTTTAAAACGTTTTTTGTACTTTGTTATCAAGTTTATGCCTGTTTAACATGTCTGAACTGCCAGATAGACTGTGTTCTGAATGTGGGGAAGCCAAGGTCCCTTCTCATTTAAATAGATGTGATTTATGTGACACAAAATTTAGAGAAAATGATGCCCAAGATGATTCCTCAAGTGAGGGGAGTAAGCATGGTACGGCATCATCCCCTCCTTCGTCTACACCAGTCTTGCCCACACAAGAGGCCCCTAGTACATCTAGCGCGCCAATACTTTTTACTATGCAACAATTAACGGCTGTAATGGATAATTCTATCAAAAACATTTTAGCCAAAATGCCCACTTATCAGCGAAAGCGCGACTGCTCTGTTTTAGAAAATACTGAAGAGCATGAGGTCGCTGATGATATTGTTTCTGAAGGGCCCCTACACCAGTCTGAGGGGGCCAGGGAGGTTTTGTCTGAGGGAGAAATTTCAGATTCAGGGAAAATTTCTCAACAAGCTGAACCTGATGTGATTACATTTAAATTTAAGTTGGAACATCTCCGCGCTCTGCTTAAGGAGGTGTTATCCACTCTGGATGATTGTGAAAATTTGGTCATCCCAGAGAAACTATGTAAAATGGACAAGTTCCTAGAGGTCCCGGGGCCCCCCGAAGCTTTTCCTATACCCAAGCGGGTGGCGGACATTGTAAATAAAGAATGGGAAAGGCCCGGTATACCTTTCGTCCCTCCCCCCATATTTAAAAAATTGTTTCCTATGGTCGACCCCAGAAAGGACTTATGGCAGACAGTCCCCAAGGTCGAGGGGGCGGTTTCTATTCTAAACAAACGCACCACTATACCCATAGAAGATAGTTGTGCTTTCAAAGATCCTATGGATAAAAAATTAGAAGGTTTGCTTAAAAAGATGTTTGTTCAGCAAGGTTACCTTCTACAACCAATTTCATGCATTGTCCCTGTCACTACAGCCGCGTGTTTCTGGTTCGATGAGCTAGAAAAGGCGATCACTAGTAATTCTCCTTCTTATGAGGAGATTATGGACAGAATCCGTGCTCTCAAATTGGCTAATTCTTTCACCCTAGACGCCACTTTGCAATTGGCTAGGTTAGCGGCGAAAAATTCTGGGTTTGCTATTGTGGCGCGCAGAGCGCTTTGGTTAAAATCTTGGTCAGCGGATGCGTCTTCCAAGAACAAATTGCTTAACATTCCTTTCAAGGGGAAAGCGCTGTTTGGTCCTGACTTGAAAGAGATTATCTCTGATATCACTGGGGGCAAGGGCCACGCCCTTCCTCAGGATAGGTCTTTCAAGGCCAAAAATAAACCTAATTTTCGTCCCTTTCGTAGAAACGGACCAGCCCCAAGTGCTACGTCCTCTAAGCAAGAGGGTAATACTTCTCAAGCCAAGCCAGCCTGGAGACCAATGCAAGGCTGGAACAAGGGAAAGCAGGCCAAGAAACCTGCCACTGCTACCAAGACAGCTTGAGATGTTGGCCCCCGATCCGGGACCGGATCTGGTGGGGGGCAGACTCTCTCTCTTCGCTCAGGCTTGGGCAAGAGATGTTCTGGATCCTTGGGCGCTAGAAATAGTCTCCCAAGGTTATCTTCTGGAATTCAAGAGACTTCCCCCAAGGGGGAGGTTTCCACAGGTCTCAATTGTCTTCAGACCACATAAAAAAACAGGCTTTCTTACATTGTGTAGAAGACCTGTTAAAAATGGGAGTGATTCATCCTGTTCCATTAGGAGAACAAGGGATGGGGTTCTACTCCAATCTGTTCGTAGTTCCCAAAAAAGAGGGAACGTTCAGACCAATCTTAGATCTCAAGATCCTAAACAAGTTTCTCAAGGTTCCATCGTTCAAAATGGAAACCATTCGAACAATTCTTCCTTCCATCCAGGAAGGTCAATTCATGACCACGGTGGATTTAAAGGATGCGTATCTACATATTCCTATCCACAAGGAACATCATCGGTTCCTAAGGTTCGCCTTTCTGGACAAGCATTACCAGTTCGTGGCACTTCCGTTCGGATTAGCCACTGCTCCAAGGATTTTCACAAAGGTACTAGGGTCCCTTCTAGCGGTGCTAAGACCAAGGGGCATTGCAGTAGTACCTTACTTGGACGACATTCTGATTCAAGCGTCGTCCCTTCCTCTAGCAAAGGCTCACACGGACATTGTCCTGGCCTTTCTCAGATCTCACGGATGGAAAGTGAACGTAGAAAAGAGTTCTCTATCTCAGTCAACGAGGGTTCCCTTCTTGGGAACAATAATAGACTCCTTAGAAATGAGGATTTTTCTGACAGAGGCCAGAAAAACAAAACTTCTAAACTCTTGTCAAATACTTCATTCCGTTCCTCTTCCTTCCATAGCGCAGTGCATGGAAGTAATAGGTTTGATGGTAGCGGCAATGGACATAGTTCCTTTTGCGCGCATTCATCTAAGACCATACAACTGTGCATGCTCAGTCAGTGGAATGGGGACTATACAGACTTGTCTCCGACGATACAAGTAAATCAGAGGACCAGAGATTCACTCCGTTGGTGGCTGTCCCTGGACAACCTGTCACAGGGGATGAGCTTCCGCAGACCAGAGTGGGTCATTGTCACGACCGACGCCAGTCTGATGGGCTGGGGCGCGGTCTGGGGACCCCTGAAAGCTCAGGGTCTTTGGTCTCGGGAAGAATCTCTTCTACCGATCATTCAATGGGCGGAGACTCACTCCTGCCACTTGTCTGCAATCCACATCCCAGGAGTGGAAAATTGGGAAGCGGATTTTCTGAGTCGTCAGACATTACATCCGGGGGAGTGGGAACTCCATCCGGAAATCTTTGCCCACATTACTCAACTGTGGGGCATTCCAGACATGGATCTGATGGCCTCTCGTCAGAACTTCAAGGTTCCTTGCTACGGGTCCAGATCCAGGGATCCCAAGGCGACTCTAGTAGATGCACTAGTAGCACCTTGGACCTTCAAACTAGCTTATGTATTCCCGCCGTTTCCTCTCATCCCCAGGCTGGTAGCCAGGATCAATCTGGAGAGGGCATCGGTGATCTTGATAGCTCCTGCGTGGCCACGCAGGACTTGGTATGCAGACCTGGTGAATATGTCATCGGCTCCACCATGGAAGCTACCTTTGAGACGAGACCTTCTTGTTCAAGGTCCGTTCGAACATCCGAATCTGGTCTCACTCCAACTGACTGCTTGGAGATTGAACGCTTGATCTTATCAAAGCGAGGGTTCTCAGATTCTGTTATTGATACTCTTGTTCAGGCCAGAAAGCCTGTAACTAGAAAAATTTACCACAAAATATGGAAAAAATATATCTGTTGGTGTGAATCTAAAGGATTCCCTTGGGACAAGGTAAAAATTCCTAAGATTCTATCCTTTCTTCAAGAAGGATTGGAGAAAGGATTATCTGCAAGTTCCTTGAAGGGACAGATTTCTGCCTTGTCTGTGTTACTTCACAAAAAGCTGGCAGCTGTGCCAGATGTTCAAGCCTTTGTTCAGGCTCTGGTTAGAATCAAGCCTGTTTACAAACCTTTGACTCCTCCTTGGAGTCTCAATTTAGTTCTTTCAGTTCTTCAGGGGGTTCCGTTTGAACCCTTACATTCCGTTGATATTAAGTTATTATCTTGGAAAGTTTTGTTTTTGGTTGCAATTTCTTCTGCTAGAAGAGTTTCAGAATTATCTGCTCTGCAGTGTTCTCCTCCTTATCTGGTGTTCCATGCAGATAAGGTGGTTTTACGTACTAAACCTGGTTTTCTTCCGAAAGTTGTTTCTAACAAAAACATTAACCAGGAGATAGTCGTGCCTTCTTTGTGTCCGAATCCAGTTTCAAAGAAGGAACGTTTGTTGCACAATTTGGATGTTGTTCGCGCTCTAAAATTCTATTTTAGATGCTACAAAGGATTTTAGACAAACATCTTCCTTGTTTGTTGTTTATTCTGGTAAAAGGAGAGGTCAAAAAGCAACTTCTACCTCTCTCTCTTTTTGGATTAAAAGCATCATCAGATTGGCTTATGAGACTGCCGGACGGCAGCCTCCTGAAAGAATCACAGCTCATTCCACTAGGGCTGTGGCTTCCACATGGGTCTTCAAGAACGAGGCTTCTGTTGATCAGATATGTAAGGCAGCGACTTGGTCTTCACTGCACACTTTTACCAAATTTTACAAGTTTGATACTTTTGCTTCTTCTGAGGCTATTTTTGGGAGAAAGGTTTTGCAAGCCGTGGTGCCTTCCATTTAGGTGACCTGATTTGCTCCCTCCCTTCATCCGTGTCCTAAAGCTTTGGTATTGGTTCCCACAAGTAAGGATGACGCCGTGGACCGGACACACCTATGTTGGAGAAAACAGAATTTATGTTTACCTGATAAATTACTTTCTCCAACGGTGTGTCCGGTCCACGGCCCGCCCTGGTTTTTTAATCAGGTCTGATAATTTATTTTCTTTAACTACAGTCACCACGGTATCATATGATTTCTCCTATGCAAATATTCCTCCTTTACGTCGGTCGAATGACTGGGGAAGGCGGAGCCTAGGAGGGATCATGTGACCAGCTTTGCTGGGCTCTTTGCCATTTCCTGTTGGGGAAGAGAATATCCCACAAGTAAGGATGACGCCGTGGACCGGACACACCGTTGGAGAAAGTAATTTATCAGGTAAACATAAATTCTGTTTTCCTTCTGCAGACTGTCAGTTTCATATTTGGGAATATAAACACTTTAAGAAATTTATTTCTTACCTGGGGTTTAGTCTTTTTTTCAATTTGACTACTTTTTGCAATTGCTAGACTTTTTTGGCGCGAAAAGGATACGTTTATGAAGCAACTTCGTCATTTCCGGCGTCATACGTGACGCTGAGACCTTTCACACAGTGGCGTCATTAGTGACGCAAGTGTGTCATTTCCGGTCATTTTTTGCGCCAAAAAAGTTTACCTTACGTTGTGCGTCATACTTGGCGCCAAATTTTTTTCATTATTTCAATACCCCATTCATGTTTGCCTCCTGCTTTCTTCTCTATCAAGAGGCCTATGCTTTTGCATTTTTTCCCATTCCTGAAACTGTCATTTAAGTAAATAAGATAATTTTGCTTTATATGTTGTTTTTTCTTTTACATTGAGCAAGATGTCCCAATCCGATCCTGTCTCTGAAGTTTCTGCTGTAACATTGCTGCCTGACATCAGTTCTACCAAAGCTAAGTGCATTTGTTGTAAAATTGTAGAAATTATTCCACCGAATGTCATTTGTAATAGTTGTCATGATAAACTTTTACATGCAGATAGTGTTTCTATCAGTAATAGTACATTGCCAGTTGCAGTTCCTTCAACTTCTAATGTGCATGATATACCTGTAAATTTTAAAGAATTTGTTTCTGAATCTATTATGAAGGCTTTGTCTGCATTTCCACCTTCTAATAAACGTAAAAGGTCTTTTAAAACTTCTCATTTAGCTGATGAAATTTCAAATGACCAACAACATAATCATTCATCCTCTTCTGCTGAGGATCTATCTGAAACAGAAGATCCTTCCTCAGATATTGACACTGACAAATCTACTTATTTATTTAAAATAGAGTATATGCATTCTTTATTAAAAGAAGTGTTAATTACTTTGGATATTGAGGTAACCAGTCCTCTTGACGTTCAGTCTAATAAACGTTTAAATGCTGTTTTTAAACCTCCTGTGGTTTCCCCAGGTGTTTTTCCCATTCCTGAGGCTATTTCTGATATGATTTCTAGGGAATGGAATAAGCCAGGTACTTCCTTTATTCCTTCTTCAAGGTTTAAGAGATTGTATCCTTTACCAGCAAAATCTATAGAGTTTTGGGAAAAGATCCCCAAAGTTGATGGGGCTATTTCTACTCTTGCTAAACGTACCACTATTCCTATGGAAGATAGCACTTCCTTTAAGGATCCTTTAGATAGGAAGCTTGAATCTTATCTAAGGAAGGCCTATTTATATTCAGGTCATCTTCTCAGACCTGCTATTTCTTTGGGTGATGTTGCCGCTGCATCAACTTTCTGGTTGGAAAATTTAGCGCAACATGAATTGGATTCTGACATATCTAGCATTGTTCGCTTGCTGCAACATGCTAATCATTTTATTTGTGATGCCATTTTTGATATCAAAATTGATGTTAGATCCATGTCTTTAGCTGTATTAGCTAGAAGAGCTTTGTGGCTTAAATCTTGGAATGCTGATATGACATCTAAATCTAGATTACTATCTCTTTCTTTCCAAGGTAATAATTTATTATTTCAACTATCACTGGAGGAAAAGGAGTTTTTTTGCCTCAGGATAAAAAAACCTAAGGGTAAATCTAAGGCTTCTAACCGTTTTCGTTCCTTTCGTCAGAATAAGGAACAAAAACTCAATCCTCCTCCCAAGGAATCTGCTTCCAGTTGGAAGACTTCCTCAAATTGGAACAAATCCAAGCCATTTAGGAAACCAAAGTCTGCCCCTAAGTCCGCATGAAGGTGCGGCCCTCATTCCAGCTCAGCTGGTAGGGGGCAGATTAAGGTTTTTCAAGGATTTTTGGATAAAATCTGTCCAAAATCATTGGATTCAGAGCATTGTCTTTCAAGGGTATCGAATAGGATTCAAAGTAAGACCTCCTGTGAGAAGATTTTTTTCTCTCTTGCATCCCTGTAAATCCAGTAAAAGCTCAGGCTTTTCTGAAGTGTGTTTCAGTCCTGGAGTCTTCAGGGGTAATCATGCCAGTTCCTCCTCAGGAACAAGGTTTGGGGTTTTATTCAAACCTATTCATTGTACCAAAGAAGGAAAATTTGTTCAGACCAGTTCTGGATCTGAAAATTTTGAATCGTTATGTAATAGTACCAACTTTCAAGATGGTGACTATAAGGACTATTCTGCCTTTTGTTCAGCAAGGACATTATTTGTCCACAATAGACTTGCAGGATGCATACCTTCATATTCCGATTCATCCAGAACACTTTCAGTTTCTGAGATTCTCTTTTCTAGACAAGCATTACCAATTTGTTGCTCTTCCATTTGGCCTAGCAACAGCTCCAAGGATCTTTTCGAAGGTTGTGGGTGCCCTACTATCTGTAATCAGAGAACAGGGTATTGCGGTGTTTCCTTATTTGGACGATATCTTGGTACTAGCTCAGTCTTTACATACTGCAGAATCTCACACGAATCAAGTAGTGTTGTTTCTTCGGAAACATGGTTGGAGGATCAATTTACCAAAAAGTTTCTTGATTCCTCAGACAAGGGTCACCTTTTTAGGCTTCCAGATAGATTCAGTGTCCATGACTCTGTCTCTAACAGACAAGAGACGTTTAAAATTGGTTGCAGCCCGCCAGTACCTTCAGTCTCAGTCATTCCCTTCAGTGGCTATGTGCATGGAAGTTTTAGGTCTCATGACTGCAGCATCGGACGCAATCCCCTTTGCTCGTTTTCACATGAGACCTCTACAGCTTTGTATGCTGAATCAATGGTGCAGGGATTATACAAAGATATCACAATTAATATCCTTGAATCCCAATGTACGACACTCTCTGACATGGTGGATAGATCACCATCGTTTGGTTCAAGGGGCTTCTTTTGTTCGCCCAACCTGGACTGTGATCACAACAGATGCGAGTCTTTCAGGTTGGGGAGCTGTTTGGGGGTCTCTGACAGCACAAGGGGTTTGGAAATCTCAAGAGGCGAGATTACCAATAAATATTTTAGAACTCCGTGCAATTCTCAGGGCTCTTCAGTTCTGGCCTCTACTAAAGAGAGAACCGTTGATTTGTTTTCAGACAGACAATATCACAACTGTGGCTTATGTCAATCATCAGGGTGGGACTCGCAGTCCCCAAGCTATGAAAGAAGTATCTCGGATACTTGCTTGGGAGGAATCCAGCTCCTGTCTAATCTCTGCGGTGCATATCCCAGGTGTAGACAATTGGGAGGCGGATTATCTCAGCCGCCAGACTTTACATACAGGGGAGTGGTCCCTCCATCCAGATGTGTTTTCTCAGATTGTTCAGATGTGGGGGCTTCCAGAGATAGATCTCATGGCCTCACATCTAAACAAGAAACTTCCCAGATACCTGTCCAGGTCCAGGGATGTTCAGGCGGAAGCAGTGGATGCGCTGACACTTCCTTGGTGTTATCAACCTGCTTACATCTTCCCGCCTTTAGTTCTCCTTCCAAGAGTGGTTTCCAAAATCATCATGGAACAGTCTTTTGTGTTGCTGGTGGCACCTGCATGGCCACACAGGTTTTGGTATGCGGATCTGGTTCGGATGTCCAGTTGCCCGCCTTGGCCACTTCCGTTACGGCCGGACCTACTATCTCAAGGTCCGTTTTTCCATCAGGATCTCAAATCATTAAATTTGAAGGTATGGAAATTGAACGCTTAGTTCTAAGTCATAGAGGTTTCTCTGACTCAGTGATTAATACTATGTTACAAGCTCGTAAATCTGTCTCTAGAAAGATTTATTATAGAGTTTGGAAGACTTACATTTCATGGTGTTCTTCTCATAAATTCTCTTGGCATTCTTTTAGAATTCCTAGAATTTTGCAGTTTCTTCAGGATGGTTTGGATAAGGGTTTGTCTGCAAGTTCCTTGAAAGGACAAATCTCCGCTCTTTCTGTTTTATTTCACAGAAAGATTGCTATACTTCCCGATATACACTGTTTTGTACAGGCTTTAGTTCGTATTAAGCCTGTCATTAAGTCAATTTCTCCTCCTTGGAGTCTTAATTTGGTTTTGAGGGCTTTACAAGCTCCTCCTTTTGAACCTATGCATTCTTTGGACATTAAACTACTTTCTTGGAAAGTGTTGTTCCTTTTAGCTATCTCTTCTGCTAGAAGAGTTTCTGAGCTATCTGCTCTTTCTTGTGAGTCTCCTTTTCTGATTTTTCATCAGGATAAGGCAGTTTTGCGGACTTCTTTTCAATTTTTACCTAAGGTTGTGAATTCTAACAACATTAGTAGAGAAATTGTTGTCCCTTCTTTATGTCCTAATCCTAAGAATTCTTTGGAGAGATCCTTACATTCTTTGGATGTGGTAAGAGCTTTGAAATATTATGTGGAAGCTACTAAAAATTTCAGTTAGACTTCTAGTCTATTTGTTTTATTTTCTGGTCCTAGGAAAGGTCAGAAAGCTTCTGCTATTTCTTTGGCTTCTTGGTTGAAACTTTTGATTCATCAAGCTTATTTGGAGTCGGGTCAAACCCCGCCTCAGAGAATTACAGCTCATTCTAGATCAGTCTCTACTTCATGGGCTTTTAAGAATGAAGCTTCAGTTGATCAGATTTGCAAAGCAGCCACTTGGTCCTCTTTGCATACATTTACTAAATTCTACCATTTTGATGTATTTGCTTCTTCGGAAGCAGTTTTTGGTAGAAAAGTTCTTCAGGCAGCTGTTTCAGTTTGATTCTTCTGCTTTTTGATTTAAGTTTTTTTCTTTCAAAAGTGAAAATAAACTTATTTTTGGGTTGTAGATTATTTTCTCAGCGGATTATGGCTGTTTTTATTTTATTCCCTCCCTCTCTAGTGACTCTTGAGTGGAAGACTCCACATCTTGGGTATTGATATCCCATATGTCACTAGCTCATGGACTCTTGCCAATTACATGAAAGAAAACATAATTTATGTAGGAACTTACCTGATAAATTAATTTCTTTCATATTGGCTAGAGTCCATGAGGCCCACTCTTTTTATGGTGGTTATGATTTTTTGTATAAAGCACAATTATTTCCAAATTTCCTTTGTTGTTGCTTTCTACTCCTTTCTTTATCACCCCACTGCTTGGCTATTCGTTAAACTGAATTGTGGGTGTGGTGAGGGGTGTATTTATAGGAATTTTGAGGTTTGGGAAACTTTGCCCCTCCTGGTAGGATTGTATATCCCATATGTCACTAGCTCATATGTCACTAGCTCATGGACTCTTGCCAATATGAAAGAAATGAATTTATCAGGTAAGTTCCTACATAAATTATGTTTTTCTGGCTACATTCTTAGGCCTGCTATATCCATGGCTGATGTTGCATCTGCATCAAATGATTGGTCTAGCGTTGTTCGCTTGCTTCAACATGCTAATAGATTTAACATCAATTTTGATATCAAAAATAGCATCACAGATAAAATTGTCTTTTTAGCTATTTTGGCTAGAAGACCTTTGTGGCTCAAATATTGGAATGCTGACATGGTATCTAAGTCTAGATTACTCTTTCCAAGGTAACAATTTATTTGGTTCTCAGTTGGATTCAATTATTGCAACTGTCACTGCGTGGAAGGGAGTTTTTTTTTTACCTCAGGATAAAAGATCTAAGGGTAAATCTAAAGATTCTAATCGTTTTCGTTCTTTTCAACAGAATAAGGAACAAAACGCCAATCCTTCTCCCCCCCCCCCCCAAAGAATCTGGTTCCAATTGGAAACCTTCAAATTGGAATAAATCCAAGCCTTTTAAGAAACCAAAGCCAGCCCCCAAGTCTGCATCAAGGTTAGGCCCTCATTCCAGCTCAGCTGGTGGGGGGCAGATTTAATTTTTTCCAGAACATTTGGGCAGATTCTGTCCAAAATCAATGGATTCAGAGTATTGTCTCTCAAGGGTATCGAAAAAGATTCAGAATAAGACATCCTATGAGAAGATTTTTTTTTTTTTCTCACTCGTTCCAGCATATCCAGTGAAGGCTCAGACTTTTTTGAAGTGTTTTTCAGATCTAGAGCTTTCAGGGGTAATCTTACCAGTTCCGTTTCAAGAACAGGGTCTGGGTTTGTATTCAAATCTATTTATTATCCAAAAGGAAGAAAATTCATTCAGGCCAGTTCTTGATCTGAAATTTTTTAATCATTTTATAAGAGTGCCAACTTTGAAAATTGTGATTATAAGGACTATTCTGCCTTTTGTTCAGCAAGGTCATTATATGTCCACGATAGACTTACAGGATGCATATCTTCATATTCCGATTCATCCAGACCACTATCAGTTTCTGAGATTCTCTTTTCTAGACAAGCATTACCAATTTGTCGCTCTTCCATTTGGCTTAGCGACAGCTACAAGAATCTTTTTAAAGGTTCTCTGTGCCCTACGCTCTGTAATCAGAGAGCAGGGTATTTCGGTGTTTCCTTATTTGGATGATATCTTGGTACTAGCTCAGTCTTTACATTCTTCTGAATCTCACACAAATCAACTACTATTGTTTCTTCAAAGACATGGTTGGAGGATCAAATTACCAAAAAGTTCCTCGATTCCTTTAGACAAGGGTCACCTTTTTAAGTTTGCAGATAGATTCAGTATCCATGACTCTGTCTCTAACAGACAAGAGAGACAAATAATATTGATTTCAGCTTGTCGAAACCTTCAGTCTCAATCATTCCCTTCAGTGGCTATGTGCATGGAAATTCTAGGTCTCATGACTGCAGCATCGGGCACGATCCCCTTTGCTCATTTTCATACGAGACCTCTTCAGCTTTGTGTGCTTAATCAATGGTGCAGGGATTATACAAGGATATCACAATTAATATCCTTAAATCCCAATGTTCGTCTCTCTCTGACTTGGTGGTTAGATCACCATCTTATAGTTCAAGGGGCCTCTTTTGTTCGTCCAACCTTGACTGTAATCACATCAGATGCAAGTATTTCAGGTTGGGGAGCTGTCTGGGGATCTCTAACAGCACAAGGGGTTTGGAAATCTCAAGAGGTGAGGTTACCAATCAATATTTTAGAACTCTGTGCTATTTTCAGGGCTCTTCAGGTTTGGCCTCTGTTGAAGAGTGAACCATTCATTTGTTTTCAGACAGACATTATCACAACTGTGGCATATGTCAATCATCAGGGTGGGACTCACAGTCCCCTAGCTATGAAAGAAGTATCTCTGATACTTTCTTGGGCGAAATCCAGCTCTTGTCTAATTTCTGCGGTACATATCCCAGGTGTAGACAATTGGAAAGCGGATTATCTCAGCCAACAGACTTTACATCCGAGTGAGTGGTCTCTCCATCCAGATGTGTTTTTTTCAGATTGTTCAGATGTGGGGTCTTCCAGAAATAGATCTGATGGCTTCCCATCTAAACAAGAAACTTCCCAGGTTCTTGTCCAATGATCCTCAGGCGGAGTCGGTGGATGCGTTGGCAGTTTCCTGGTTTTACCAACCTGCTTATATCTTCCCGCCTCTAGTTCTTCTTCCAAGAGTGATCTCCAAGATCATCATGGAACAATTGTTTGTATTTCTGGTAGCACCAGCATGGCCTCACAGGTTCTGGTATGCGGATCTTGTCCGGAGGTCCAGTCGCCAACCTTGGCCACTTCCTTTAAGACCAGATCTTCTGTCTCAAAAGACCGTTTTTCCATCAGGATCTCAATTCTGCCCTGCAGCTGGATCCACGGGTAAGTGCTTTGTCTTCTAGGTATGGAGGATTAGCACTTCTGTTTAACAATTAATCATTTATTGTCCCTGAGTTGGTCATTTTTTGGGCAATTCTGGCAGGGATTCTTTACTGCTAGGGGTCTGCTATTGTGATGATCTCATAATACTATGGCATCAGGCTGGTTCTGAGTCTTGTGATGGCTCTGGAACAGTAGGGGTTAATATCTTTATTTTTCCCCCCTGTGTTAGCATATAAGTGTGTTAGACCATGTCATCTGACAGTTAATGGCGCTGTAGTTACTTTTTCGTGCCTTCCTAAAGTTGTGGCGCACTTGTAATACCTTCAACGTCCTCTGCCACATGACTTATTTGCGCTTCCGCTTTTCCGACTATACTACAGCCGTTTCTTTTAGTGGAGCGCATTGTGCATGATAGTTTTCTCTTGCTAACGTGTCTATCTAACCGGAGGTTACCGATTACTGGAGTGGTGTTTTTCAGACAGCTGCGATAGGTATCTACATCTATCTGATACTAGTGGGTTTATCCTTTGGTAGCCAGAGCGGTGAGTCCTCAGCACTGCTGAGGTTTTAGTGGTGCCTGCATTTATTTTTCTTCAAAATTAAAGATATTTTTTGTTTTTCAAAAACAGTTTGTGTTTTCTGTATTACTAGTGTAATATTTCTCTAAAGATAATGTTGTCCATGCCATACTTCAGCTTTCCCCTCAATCCTCAAACGTTCTAATCTTTAGCAGTTTCACATGCAGTACCCTGTGGTTCCTCTCAACATCCTCGTGGGGTTGTTTATTTGCCAGGAGATTTTGCTTTGCAGATAACTTCTGTGGTTTCTGCAGCTTTATCAGCCTTTCCTGTTTCTGGTAAGAGGAAGAGAAAGTCTAAAAATATTTCTTTTAGTAAGGGTTCTGACTCTAAGACAGCATTAGTCAGTCTCCCTCAGTTATCTGATGACGGGGATAGTACAGTGGCTTCTGAAGGTGAGAGCTCAGATTCGGTATCTAGGATGGAAAGTTCTACTGATTCAGAAGATGTTAATTTTAGATTTAAGCTTGAACACCTCCGATTACTTCTGAAGGAGGTACTCGCTACCTTAGATGACTCCGAACCTTCGGGCGTTGTCAACTAAACGTAATAGGGTTTACGATTCTCCCTCTTCTGTGAAAGTTTTTCCTGTTCCAGATAAGATGTCTGAAATTATAGCTCAGGAATGGGATAAGTGAATCGGATATATAGAGGCGCTGATCTTGAATCTCGTGTATATGGACGTACACACTGAAGAAAGAAAAACTTGGCTTGTGATTTGCAGAAGTTAACAACAAATTAATGTGCAGTATACTCACTCCGAAAAATTCAGAGTTCAGCTTCTTCGAAAGGTTTTTCTGTCTCAACTTTCCCAATTTCCACACTGTGTTTGTGTCTGTGGATAATGAAAATTGCACTGCAGGTAATTGAATCTTTTGCTTGATAAAAAGTGCAATATACTCACTCCGATAAATTTCGGAATCCGGCTCCTCAGAACGTATTGTGTAGTTTGAAATTACTTCCAAAAAGGCAGCAAAAATACTTGTTGTGGTAAAAAACAAATATTTATTAAAACATAATAAAATGCTCTTATTTATCTTGGCTCTACGCGTTTCAACGACAGTGTCGTCTTTTTCAAGAGCAGTAAAAACAATTGGAAGTGCTGCCTTTGGAGTGTTAACAGGTGTATTTATACAGGTAATCATTGTTCCTGTTCCGGTGGTAAACACCGGAATAGGACTCACAAATAAAACATTTTAATTTTGTATTTATTCCAATCCGATTGTGTTTTGAGAATGATATTTATTTATTTTGTATTTAAGCTTTTGGCGCTTAAACTCTCAATAATTTTTCAAATTGGATTGGTATAAATGAAAAAAAAGCCTTTTGGCCAATCAGAGGGGAGAAAAATAAAGTTCCCTTTCAAGTCCTGGTTTTAAGCAGTTTCTTTTCAGGTCCGCCAGATGATGCGTGGTCATATGTTCTCATCAATCAGGTAGAGAGCGTTGTTTTCAATGCTTCGTATGTAAAGGCCTAGGCTCCGGTTTGTCCAATGAGTTCCGTGTCACATGTCTCGGATTGACCAATCTCTCTGTGAGCGACATTTTACTATGTTCCATTGATAGCCAGTGTTTTGGATTCTCTAGGGAGTATGTAATGAAAAGTGCAAGTCACTTTGGATCATATATATTACAGACATAGACAACTTCGTGACAATATTTCACAAAAATCTTGGGTTACAACCTTTTCAATTTCTTTTGAATATTAATTAGTGCAACATGCACTCGAATATCGATGTTGCCATCAAATGTATAAACTTTGCCATCAAATATGAATTTTAAATATAAATTTCGCCATCAAGTATAAATTTTGCCATCAAATATAAATTTTGCCATCAAATATAAATTTATCTTCACATATAATTTCTGAACAGAATCACAGTAATATTGTATATGTAATTGGGATAAATATTAGACTATTTGAAATATACTAAAACCTAAACAGAATAAAATAATTTATTAAATATATTAAATATAAAATAAAATAAAATAAAATGAAAATAAAATAAATTAGATGAACGCTGCCACTCTAATATCTTTATTTAAACCATAATGTCCATATGTTTTTAATGTGTGTATCCACCATAATTCTCTTCTATTGAGTTCTTTTTCTATCTCTCCCCCTCTCCAGTGTAATGAAACCTTCTCTATACCTATCCATGATAGATGTTTTTTATCGTATAGAGGACAATTATTATAGTGTAAAGGGACACCATGATCTTCTTTTTCTTTTTCAATTTTATTAAGGTGTTCTAATATACGAGTTTTAGCAAATCTTGAAGTTTGTCCTAAATATTGAATCTGACAATTACACTGAAGTAAATATATTATATTTTTGGTTTTGCAAGTGATGAAATCTTTTATTGTGTATGATTTATTTGTTACTGAAGAAGTGAATGTCTTATGTGTCTTTTTAGTATAATTGCATGCTTTACAATGTCCACATGTATAAAATCCTGTTAAATTGGCAATTTGGATAGGTTTAGGTGGCTTCATCCCCTTGATAAGGGAAGGTGCCAATTTTTGTTTGAAGTTTGTTCCCTTCCTGAAAGTTATCAAAGGTTTGTTTGGAATGATATTATTTAAGTATTCATCATTTTTTAGAACATTCCAATGTTGATTTATAATATGTTTGATCTGTTTGTGTCCACTATTGTATGTGGTAATGAATCTTGGAAAATTTGGATTATTGGTACTTTTTTTGTCAGTGTTCAGTATTAAAGAATCTCGATTCCTGTTTCCCACTTCAACTCTATCTTGTTCTAATGTGTTGCTGTCAAAGCCTTTTTGCTCAAATCTTTCTTTAATTATCTTAGATTGGGTATTGAAATCATCTGTGGTATCACAATTTCTTCGTATACGGAGAAATTGTCCTTTAGGGATTGCTTTTAGCCAGGTTGGATGGTGTTCACTGTCTCTCCTTATGTAAGTGTTCATGTCACAGCTTTTGAAAAAGGTCCTAGTGTGTATATTTCCTGCTTCAACAAAAATTGTTAAGTCTAGAAAATTAATGTGAGTTTTATTGAATTCAGGTGTTAGTATTATACCCATATTATTTTCATTCAGATAAGAGACAAAGTTATTTGATGCAGTCTCGTCCTTGTTCCAAATACATAGAACATCATCTATGTAGCGCCGCCAGGACACCAGGCCCACCCCAGCCACGCCACATGACCATACATAAGTGTGTTCAAAGTGGTCCATGTAAATATTGGCGTAGCTTGGGGCGAATCTGGTGCCCATGGCGGTGCCACATATCTGAAGATACTGTTTATTATCGAACCAAAAGAAATTATGTTTCAAAATGAACTCTATTGATATTAAAATAAATTCTAGTAATTCTATAGATAAATTTTCATCTTGTTCAAGTTTCCATTTTATGGCTGCTATACCTTTTTTGTGATCAATGATGGAGTATAAAGATGTTACATCCATTGTTAGCCATGAATATTCTGATTCCCATTTCGTGTCTTTGAGTATATTTAATACCTGTTTAGTGTCTTTAAGGTATGATCTTGCTGTTTGAGCATAGGGCTGTAACAGATGATCTATAAAGGCAGATAAATTACATGTAAGGGAATCTATCCCACTGATTATGGGCCTCCCTGGAGGTCTAAGTGGATCCTTGTGTAATTTGGGGATGAAGTAAAAAATAGGGGTCTTGGATTCTACTTTATTTAAAAACATAAATTCATCTTGAGAGATAATATTTCTAGCTAAAGCTTGTGATAGGATCTCATTTAATTCTGAAGTGAATGTTCTTTTTGGGTTATTTTTCAAAATTTGATAAGTTTTTGTGTCTGATAAGATTCTATTTGCTTCCTCCATATAGTAGCTACGGTCCATTATTACTATACTTCCCCCCTTATCCGCTTCCTTGATGATAATGTCTTCCCTTTAATTTAAATTTTTGTAAATCTCATTTTCTTGTTTGTTTAAATTGAAATACTTAGGTTTTGCCTCAATTTTTTCTATGTCTTTTAGGATTAATTTGCCAAATACTTCTATGTTTGGGCCCTTACAGTGGCTGGGATAGAAAGTGGAGGGGTTTTTAAGTAAGTTCTTGGTTCCCTATTTGCTTGAGAATTTTCTTGGATTTTACTTAATGTATCTTTCCTGGCAAAAAATCTTTTAACTGTCAAATTCCTGATAAATTTCTGTGCATCAATGAATAATTGAAATGTATTAACACTCTGAGTGGGTATAAATTTTAAGCCTTTAGATAGAATGTTTTTTTCTTGTTCAGTTATCGTTTGTGATGAAATATTGTGAATGCCTAGTCTCTCTGGCTCCTTCTTCTGTGTTTTACCCCCTTCTACCTCTTGTTCCTCTGAAAGATCTGGTGTCCTGTCTCTTTTCCTTTGATTTGTTCTGTCTGTGCGAAGTGGAGAATATCTGTTGGGGTGTATCCAGCCTTGATTGGTCGGTGTGTGGTTTGTTCCTATTTTGTGTCTCTCTTTGTATGTGTTCTGTTGAAAAGGGTGATGTGAGTCTTGTTCATGTCTTGCTTTATTTGTAACTTGTTGATCTTCTCTTTTGTCTCTTTTATCTTTTGGTGAATGTGAATTTTTATAGTGATTAGAGTGATTGGAGTAATGATTATATTCTATTCTATGTTGGTTCGATCCACTATATTCATTGTGGTTATGTTGATTTTCATTTCTTTGGTGAAAAATTTCCCTATTTTGTTGGTGTCTATTGTGCTCATAAGTGTTATTATATCTTATATCGTGATCTCTATAGTTGTTAAATTGATTCCTGTTATTAGAGTAGTTATTATTCGAATGATCCCTATTAGATCTCGAATGATTATCTTTTAAATTGTATTGATTTCTATGTGAACTGTGTGTTGTATTATAATTATAATTATTTCGTGATGCAATTCTGCCTCTAAAATGGTCTTTTTGTGAATTATCCCTTTTATTCTGTGAATTTACTTGAGGTTGTGTATATGGAGTGCCATTTTTAGAATCTTCACTATCTCTGAGGTATTTATTATATTTAGAGTCTCCAATTTGTTCATCTAGCTCTTTGGCTTGTGTTTTAATTTGCTCAAATTTGTCATTACATGTTTTGCTTGAAAGAAATGGTATAAGTTCAGTTTCTAAGGAGAAAATTTCTTTTTCAATATTTTTTAGAACTATGTCTTGATGTTCATATAATAAACTTACTAGATTAGTTGAACATTTGTGGAGAGCTGCATTCCACTTTACCATAAATTCTTTGTCATCTGTGCCAAAAGCCGCCACAAATGTTCAACTAATCTAGTAAGTTTATTATATGAACATCAAGACATAGTTCTAAAAAATATTGAAAAAGAAATTTTCTCCTTAGAAACTGAACTTATACCATTTCTTTCAAGCAAAACATGTAATGACAAATTTGAGCAAATTAAAAACACAAGCCAAAGAGCTAGATGAACAAATTGGAGACTCTAAATATAATAAATACCTCAGAGATAGTGAAGATTTTAAAAATGGCACTCCATATACACAACCTCAAGTAAATTCACAGAATAAAAGGGATAATTCACAAAAAGACCATTTTAGAGGCAGAATTGCATCACGAAATAATTATAATTATAATACAACACACAGTTCACATAGAAATCAATACAATTTAAAAGATAATCATTCGAGATCTAATAGGGATCATTCGAATAATAACTACTCTAATAATAGGAATCAATTTAACAACTATAGAGATCACGATATAAGATATAATAACACTTATGAGCACAATAGACACCAACAAAATAGGGAAATTTTTCACCAAAGAAATGAAAATCAACATAACCACAATGAATATAGGGGATCGAACCAACATAGAATAGAATATAATCATTACTCCAATCACTCTAATCACTATAAAAATTCACATTCACCAAAAGATAAGAGACAAAAGAGAAGATCAACAAGTTACAAATAAAGCAAGACATGAACAAGACTCACATCACCCTTTTCAACAGAACACATACAAAGAGAGACACAAAATAGGAACAAACCACACAACCGACCAATCAAGGCTGGATACACCCCAACAGATATTCTCCACTTCGCACAGACAGAACAAATCAAAGGAAAAGAGACAGGACACCAGATCTTTCAGAGGAACAAGAGGTAGAAGGGGTACAACACAGAAGAAGGAGCCAGAGAGACTAGGCATTCACAATATTTCATCACAAACGATAACTGAACAAGAAAAAAAACATTCTATCTAAAGGCTTAAAATTTATACCCACTCAGAGTGTTAATACATTTCAATTATTCATTGATGCACAGAAATTTATCAGGAATTTGACAGTTAAAAGATTTTTTGCCAGGAAAGATACATTAAGTAAAATCCAAGAAAATTCTCAAGCAAATAGGGAACCAAGAACTTACTTTAAAAACCCCTCCACTTTCTATCCCAGCCACTGTAAGGGCCCAAACATAGAAGTATTTGGCAAATTAATCCTAAAAGACATAGAAAAAATTGAGGCAAAACCTAAGTATTTCAATTTAAACAAACAAGAAAATGAGATTTACAAAAATTTAAATTAAAGGGAAGACATTATCATCAAGGAAGCGGATAAGGGGGGAAGTATAGTAATAATGGACCGTAGGCTACTATATGGAGGAAGCAAATAGAATCTTATCAGACACAAAAACTTATCAAATTTTGAAAAATAACCCAAAAAGAACATTCACTTCAGAATTAAATGAGATCCTATCACAAGCTTTAGCTAGAAATATTATCTCTCAAGATGAATTTATGTTTTTAAATAAAGTAGAATCCAAGACCCCTATTTTTTACTTCATCCCCAAATTACACAAGGATCCACTTAGACCTCCAGGGAGGCCCATAATCAGTGGGATAGATTCCCTTACATGTAATTTATCTGCCTTTATAGATCATCTGTTACAGCCCTATGCTCAAACAGCAAGATCATACCTTAAAGACACTAAACAGGTATTAAATATACTCAAAGACACGAAATGGGAATCAGAATATTCATGGCTAACAATGGATGTAACATCTTTATACTCCATCATTGATCACAAAAAAAGGTATAGCAGCCATAAAATGGAAACTTGAACAAGATGAAAATTTATCTATAGAATTACTAGAATTTATTTTAATATCAATAGAGTTCATTTTGAAACATAATTTCTTTTGGTTCGATAATAAACAGTATCTTCAGATATGTGGCACCGCCATGGGCACCAGATTCGCCCCAAGCTACGCCAATATTTACATGGACCACTTTGAACACACTTATGTATGGTCATGTGGCGTGGCTGGGGTGGGCCTGGTGTCCTGGCGGCGCTACATAGATGATGTTCTATGTATTTGGAACAAGGACGAGACTGCATCAAATAACTTTGTCTCTTATCTGAATGAAAATAATATGGGTATAATACTAACACCTGAATTCAATAAAACTCACATTAATTTTCTAGACTTAACAATTTTTGTTGTGAAGCAGGAAATATACACACTAGGACCTTTTTCAAAAGCTGTGACATGAACACTTACATAAGGAGAGACAGTGAACACCATCCAACCTGGCTAAAAGCAATCCCTAAAGGACAATTTCTCCGTATACGAAGAAATTGTGATACCACAGATGATTTCAATACCCAATCTAAGATAATTAAGAAAGATTTGAGCAAAAAGGCTATGACAGCAACACATTAGAACAAGTAGAGTTGAAGTGGGAAACAGGAATCGAGATTCTTTAATACTGAACACTGACAAAAAAAGTACCAATAATCCAAATTTTCCAAGATTCATTACCACATACAATAGTGGACACAAACAGATCAAACATATTATAAATCAACATTGGAATGTTCTAAAAAATGATGAATACTTAAATAATATCATTCCAAACAAACCTTTGATAACTTTCAGGAAGGGAACAAACTTCAAACAAAAATTGGCACCTTCCCTTATCAAGGGGATGAAGCCACCTAAACCTATCCAAATTGCCAATTTAACAGGATTTTATACATGTGGACATTGTAAAGCATGCAATTATACTAAAAAGACACATAAGACATTCACTTCTTCAGTAACAAATAAATCATACACAATAAAAGATTTTCATCACTTGCAAAACCAAAAATATAATATATTTACTTCAGTGTAATTGTCAGATTCAATATTTAGGACAAACTTCAAGATTTGCTAAAACTCGTATATTAGAACACCTTAATAAAATTGAAAAGAAAAAGAAGATCATGGTGTCCCTTTACACTATAATAATTGTCCTCTATACGATAAAAAACATCTATCATGGATAGGTATAGAGAAGGTTTCATTACACTGGAGAGGGGGAGAGATAGAAAAAGAACTCAATAGAAGAGAATTATGGTGGATACACACATTAAAAACATATGGACATTATGGTTTAAATAAAGATATTAGAGTGGCAGCGTTCATATAATTTATTTTATTTTCATTTTATTTTATTTTATATTTAATATATTTAATAAATTATTTTATTCTGTTTAGGTTTTAGTATATTTCAAATAGTCTAATATTTATCCCAATTACATATACAATATTACTGTGATTCTGTTCAGAAATTATATGTGAAGATAAAATTATATTTGATGGCAAAATTTATATTTGATGGCAAAATATATACTTGATGGCGAAATTTATATTTAAAATTCATATTTGATGGCAAAGTTTATACATTTGATGGCAACATCGATATTCGAGTGCATGTTGCACTAATTAATATTCAAAAGAAATTGAAAAGGTTGTAACCCAAGATTTTTTGTGAAATATTGTCACGAAGTTGTCTATGTCTGTAATATATATGATCCAAAGTGACTTGCACTTTTCATTACATACTCCCTAGAGAATCCAAAACACTGGCTATCAATGGAACATAGTAAAATGTCGCTCACAGAGAGATTGGTCAATCCGAGACATGTGACACGGAACTCATTGGGACAAACCGGAGCCTAGGCCTTTTACATACGAAGCATTGAAAACAACGCTCTCTACCTGATTGATTGAGAACATATGACCACACATCATCTGGCGGACCTGAAAAGAAACTGCTTAAAACCAGGACTTGAAAGGGAACTTTATTTTTCTCCCCTCTGATTGGCCAAAAGGCTTTTTTTTCATTTATACCAATCCAATTTGAAAAATTATTGAGAGTTTAAGCGCCAAAAGCTTAAATACAAAATAAATAAATATCATTCTCAAAACACAATCGGATTGGAATAAATACAAAATTAAAATGTTTTATTTGTGAGTCCTATTCCGGTGTTTACCACCGGAACAGGAACAATGATTACCTGTATAAATACACCTGTTAACACTCCAAAGGCAGCACTTCCAATTGTTTTTACTGCTCTTGAAAAAGACGACACTGTCGTTGAAACGCGGTAGAGCCAAGATAAATAAGAGCATATTATTATGTTTTAATAAATATTTGTTTTTTACCACAACAAGTATTTTTGCTGCCTTTTTGGAAGTAATTTCAAACTACACAATACGTTCTGAGGAGCCGGATTCCGAAATTTATCGGAGTGAGTATATTGCACTTTTTATCAAGCAAAAGATTCAATTACCTGCAGTGCAATTTTCATTATCCACAGACACAAACACAGTGTGGAAATTGGGAAAGTTGAGACAGAAAAACCTTTCGAAGAAGCTGAACTCTGAATTTTTCGGATGGTGAGTATACTGCACATTAATTTGTTGTTAACTTCTGCAAATCACAAGCCAAGTTTTTCTTTCTTCAGTGTGTACGTCCATATACACGAGATTCAAGATCAGCGCCTCTATATATCCGATTCACTTTCTACTCACAGTCCGGTTGGGAGAGACTGTTAGAGAGCAGCGGTCATTTAAGAGGGGAGTATTGTACTCTATTCTAGTCACCCTGTACATTGTGTTGTTTAACATCTGACATATTTGTATAGTTTTAGATTATTCAGGAATGGGATAAGCCAGGGGTTTCTTTTTCCCCTTCCCCCTGTTATTAAAAAATGCTGACTCCATTCGTGACTCTTGCATACTGTGCCTAAAGTAGAGGGAGCTATCTCTTCTCTGGCTACAAGAACTACCATTCCCATAGAGGATAGTTGTTCCTTTAAGGATCCAATGGGTAAGAGGCTAGAGGCTTTCTTAAAAAAGATGTACATCCATCAAGGATTACAGTGGCAACCTGCGGCAAGTATTGCTACAGTTGCGGGAGCAGCATCTTATTGGTGAGATGCCCTGTCTGATCTGAAAAATCTTGCTTGGCTAATGTATCTTCAAAAGCCAAGTTTTGGCTTTACCTTATAAAGGTAAAACTCTATTTGGTCCTGGTCTGGTGGGAAATCATTTCCAAAATTGCGGGTGGAAAGGGATCTTTTCTTTCTCAGGACAAGAAGAACAGACCTAAGGGTCGCCAGAATTCAAATTTTCACTCCTTTTGTAACTTTTTAAAGGACAGAAGTCCTTCTTCCTCTTCTTCCAAACCAGAGCAAGCCAACACCTCTTGGCGGTCCAGTCAGCCTTGGATAATGGGAAGCAAAACAAGAAGCCTTCCACTGACTCTAAATCAGCATGCAGGGTCTGTCCCGATCCAATTTTGGATCAAGTGGGGGGGCAGGCTTTCTCTGTTTCGGCAGACTTGGATACGCAATGTCCCTGGTCCATGGGCTGTGGACATAGTATCCCAGGGTTACAAAATAGGATTCAAGTCTTGCCCCTCCAAGGGGCAGATTTCTCCTGTCAAGACTGTCCACAAACCAGGTAAAGAGGGAGGCCTTCTTAAATTGCGTAAAGGACCTTTACTCTCTGGGAGTTATTGTTCCAGTCCCTCTAGAGTAACATGGTCAAGGATTCTATTCAAATCTATTTGTGGTTCCCAAAAAGGAGGGATCTTTCCGTCCCATCCTAGACTTAAAGTGCCTCCAACAAATTCCTCAGGGTTCCCTCCTTCAAGATGGAAACTACTTGTTCCATTCTTCCATTGCTTTAGTAAGGTCAGTTCATGACGACCATAGACTTGAAGGACACGTATCTTCATATTCCCGTTCACCAGGGATCATCACCAGTTTCTAATGTTTGCCTTTCTGGACAAACATTTCCAGTTGTTGCACTTCTGTTTTGGTCTTGCCACGACTCACAGAATATTCACAAAGGTTCTGGGGGGCTCTTTTGGCAGTGGTCAGATCCCAGGGAATTACTGTGGTGCCTTACCTAGACACGACATCTTGGTTCAGCAGGCGTCATCTTTTCAACTAGCAAAATCTCATACAGAGATGTTGTTGTATTTTCTACGTTCCCACAGATGGAAAGTGAATCAGGAAAAGAGTTCCCTTGTTCCAGCTACAAGGTTGTGTTTTTTTAGGGACAATCATAGATTCCCTATTAATGAAAATTTTTCTGACGGATGTCAGGAAATCCAAATTTCTTTCTTTGTGCCTTTCTCTCAGTCTGCTATTTGTCCATCAGTGGCTCAATGCATGGAGGTGATTAATCTGATGGTTGCTTCCATGGACATCATTCCTTTTGCTCGTTTCCATCTGAGATCTCTGTAAACTATGCATTCTCAGTCAGTGGAACAAAGACCATTTAGATTTATCACAGAGGATAGATCTGGATCCCCTAACAAGAGACTTGTGGTAGATTTCACAGGAACATCTGTCTTGGGCACTTGCTTCCTGAGACCTTCCTGGGTGTTTTGTGCAGTTTTAGGCTCTCTAAAAGCTCAGGGCCTGTGGACTAGGGAGGAGTCATCTCTCCCCATAAACATCTTGGAGTTGAGAGCAATCTTCAATGCTTTAGTAGCTTGGTCTCAATTATCTTTAGTCTGGTTTATCAGATTCCAGTTGGACAACATCACCTCAGTGCTTACATCAACCACCAGGGAGGAAATCAGAGTTCCTTGGCTATGAAGGAGGTTACACTCATTCAGCAGTGGAAAGAAGCTCAAGATTGTCTCCTATCTGCCATCCCACATTCCAGGGGTGGACATCTGAGCATACAGACTTTTCAACCCGGGGAGTGGGCTCTCCATCCGACAGTGTTCTCAAGGATAACCCTCAGGTGGGGAGTTTCAGAGTTGGATCTGATGGCGTCTCGTCAAAACACCAAGCTTCCAAAGTACGCATCAAGGTCAAGAGATCCTCAGGCCGCTCTGATAGATGCTCTGACGGTTCCTTGGAATTTCTGTCTAGCATACCTGTTTTCCTCAGTTTGCTCTTCTTTTATGAGTCATTGCTCGTATCAAACAAGAGAGAGTGTCTGTGATTCTCACATCTCATGCCTGGCCTTGCAGGATCTGGTTCGTGGATCTGGTGAAGATGTCATCCTCTTCCACCTTGGAGGTTACCTCTGAGGAAAGACCTTCTAGTTCAGGGTCCATTCCTCTATCCAAATCTAAATTCTCTGAAAGGTGACTACTTGGAGATTGAGCGCCTAGTCCTGTCTAGACATGGGTTTTTCTAAAGCGGTCATTGATACTATGCTTTAGGCTCGTTAAACCGGTTACTTGCAGGATCTACCATAAGGTTTGTCAGTCAGTACTCTGAAGGGTCATTTCTGCATCTGTCTATTCTTTTGCACAAACGTCTTGGCAGATTTACCAGATGTTCAAGCTTTTGTTCAGGGCCCTGGTCAGAATCAGGCCTATGTGTAAACCTGTTTGCTCCTCCTTGGAGCCTTAACCTAGTTCTTTAAGTTTTTTGCAACAGGCTCTGTTTGAGCTGATGCATGTTGTTGATATAAAATTGTTTATCTTGGAAGGTTTTGTTTCTCTTGCTATTTATTCGCTTGCAGAGTTTCTGAGCTTTTAGCTCTGCAGTGTGATTTCCCCGTACCATATTTTTCATGCGAGATAAGGCGGTCCCTTCGTACTAAATTGGGGTTTCTCCCTAAGGTGGTGTGTTGGATCGAAAAATTAATCAGAAATTGTTGTTCCTTTTTGTCCTAATCCTTCTCATAAGGAATGTCTTTTGCATAACCTGGATGTTGTGCATGCTCTAAAATGTTACCTACAAGCTACTAAAGATTTTGGCAATCTTCTGCCGTTAGTTGTTTTCTCTGGAAAGAGTAAGGGACAGAAGGCCACTTCTACTACTCTCTTTTCCTATGGGTTAAGAAGTATGATTCATTTTGCTGATGAGACAGCTAGACAGCAGGCCTCCGGAAAGAATTACGGCTCATGCCACTAGGCTGTCTCCTCAACTGGGCTTTCAGAAATGAAGCTTCTGTGGGAACAAAATTTGCAAGGCGGGGCAACATGGTCCTCTTTGCATACTTTTTCCGAATTCTACAAATTTGATACTTTTGCCTTGGCTGAGGCCTCTTTTTGGACAGAGGTTCTTCAAGCGGTTTCTGTTTAGGTCCTCCTGCCTTGCTCTCCCTCCCTTTTCATTCCGTGTCCTCTAGCTTGGGTATTGGTTCCCACTAGTAATTGGAATAACGTTGTGGACTCTCAGCCATAGGAAAGGAAACGCTTACCTGATAAATTTCTTTCTTTCCGGGCATGGAGAGTCCAAGCCCTCTTTTTAAATTATAATTCGGCAATTTTTTTGAGGTAAACCTCAGGCACCTCTATTGTGTTTCTTCTTTTTCTCTTTTCCTTCTCCTGAATGACTGGCGATTATGGGTAAGGGAAGTTTACACTTAACAGCTTTGCTGGGGTGCTCTTTGCCTCCTCCTGCTGGCCAGGAGTTGAATATCCCACTAGTATTGGAATAAAGTTGTGGACTCCCCATGCCCGGAAAGAAAGAAATTTATTAGGTCAGCATAAATTTTGTTTTTGTAATAAACATGGTTGGTTGTCATTGGTGTTGTAAACCTTAACCAATGCTATTGGTCTGCTATGGGGCAATTCTGTTTTGCATAAAAGCTTATTAGTGTACTGAGATGTTTGTATGTGTCAACCATCTAAAATGTAAGCACTGTAATCTATTTATTTTTTTAACAAAAACAAATTATTTTTAATCTAAATATTTTTATTTTTTTCAGATACCTTCTTTATTGTGGTCAAGGTGTGAAGTAGTTCCAGGTTTGCACAATGAGTGAGTTGGAACAGTTACGACAAGAAGCAGAACAACTGCGAAATCAAATCAGAGTAAGAACGGATTTCTGCCTTTCTGTGAAATCGTGCTGTTTATTTGCATATGAATGGTTTTCTAAAAATGTTTACTCAGCTGTACAGAACTGGAAGCTTATTTTGTAAGGAAAATTATTGTTTTTATGATTTTAGTATTTAAACAAAGCTTATTTTGTGTATGACTTGCCAACCAATGATAAAGGTTAGCAGTGCTTACACCCTCTTGTACTGTGTCTATCTAAAAGCACTGATTTTAAACCAGTTTGCATTATTTATTTTTTTAAATCTTTTGATTTTAGTTTTGGTGCAAATGCTTAATGAAAACTCTTTCTTAAAGAAATAATAATAGACCGTTTGAAATGGGACTGGAGTTTTAAGTAGTCTTGTTAGCCTCTCAGTGAGAGCATTGATGAAAGTTAGGGTCTGGAGATGCAGGGAGAGTCTTTCTGCGAAACCATTCAGACTCGTATTAACAGCTCCTAAGCAATCAGTGTTGACGAGTTTCACTGCCTGCTTTCATTACTCAAGTCCATGTCAGGAGCGATGCTACAAGACTGTCACACTTGAGAGGCTGTGTTTCTGTTCCACAGCATAGATTCCAGTAAGATTGTTTAATTTTTCTCTTGTTAAGTATCCAGTCCACGGATCATCCCATTACTTGTGGGATATTCTCCTTCCAAACAGGAAGTTGCAAGAGGATCACCCACAGCAGAGCTGCTATATAGCTCCTCCCCTCACTGCCATATCCAGTCATTCTCTTGCAACTCTCAACTAAGATGGAGGTCGTAAGAGGACTGTGGAGTTTTATACTTAGTTTATTTCTTCAATCAAAAGTTTGTTATTTTTAAATGGTACCGGAGGTGTACTGTTTATCTCAGGCAGTATTTAGAAGAAGAATCCTGACTGCGTTTTTCTATGATCTTAGCAGAAGTAACTAAGATCCTTTGCTGTTCTCACATATTCTGAGGAGTGAGGTAACTTCAGAGGGGGAATAGCGTGCAGGTTTTCCTGTAATAAGGTATGTGCAGTTAAAATATTTTTCTAGGGATGGAATTTGCTAGAAAATGCTGCTGATACCGAAGTAATGTAAGTAAAGCCTTAAATGCAGTGATAGCGACTGGTATCAGGCTTATTAATAGAGATACATACTCTTATAAAGTGTATTTTAAAACGTTTGCTGGCATGTTTAATCGTTTTTTACATATGTTTGGTGATAAAACTTATGGGGCCTAGTTTTTTCCACATGGCTGGCTTGAATTTTGCCTAGAAACAGTTCCCTGAGGCTTCCCACTGTTGTAATATGAGTGGGAGGGGCCTATTTTGGCGTTTTTTTTTGCACAGCAAAAATTACAGACACAAGACATCCAGCTTCTTCCTGCATGATCCAGGACTTCTCTGAAGGGCTCAAAGGCTTCAAAAGTCGTATTGAGGGAGGTAAAAAGCCACAGTAGAGCTGTGGCAGTTGTTGTGACTGTTTAAAAAAAGGTTTTTGTCATTTGTTTATTCCCGTTTTTGGTATTAAGGGGTTAATCATCCATTTGCAAGTGGGTGCAATGCTCTGCTAACTTATTACATACACTGTAAAAATCTAATTTCTCTGAGACTGACTGCATGGAGATTTAACGCTTGATTCTATCAAGGCGTGGCTTCTCCGAGTCAGTCATTGATACCTTAATACAGGCTCGGAAGCCTGTCACCAGGAAAATCTACCATAAGATATGGCGTAAATATCTTTATTGGTGTGAATCCAAGAGTTACTCATGGAGTAAAGTTAGGATTCCTAGGATATTGTCCTTTCTCCAAGAGGGTTTGGACAAAGGCTTATCAGCTAATTCTTTAAAAGGACAGATCTCTGCTCTGTCTATTCTTTTGCGCAAGCGTCTGGCAGAAGTTCCAGACGTCCAGGCATTTTGTCAGGCTTTGGTTAGGATTAAGCCTGTGTTTAAAACTGTTGCTCCCCCGTGGAGCTTAAACTTGGTTCTTAAAGTTCTTCAGGGAGTTCCGTTTGAACCCCTTCATTCCATTGATATTAAACTTTTATCTTGGAAAGTTCTGTTTTTGATGGCTATTTCCTCGGCTCGAAGAGTCTCTGAGTTATCTGCCTTACATTGTGAGTCTCCTTATCTGATTTTTCATTCAGGCAAGGTAGTTCTGCGTACCAAACCTGGGTTTTTACCTAAGGTGGTTTCTAACAGGAATATCAATCAAGAGATTGTTGTTCCATCATTGTGTCCTAATCCTTCTTCAAAGAAGGAACGTCTTTTGCATAATCTGGACGTAGTCCGTGCCTTGAAGTTTTACTTACAGGCTACTAAAGATTTTCGTCAAACATCTGCCCTGTTTGTCGTTTACTCTGGACAGAAGAGAGGTCAAAAAAGCTTCGACAACCTCTCTCTCCTTTTGGCTTCGGAGCATAATATGCTTAGCCTATGAGACTGCTGGACAGCAGCCCCCTGAAAGGATTACAGCTCATTCTACTAGAGCTGTGGCTTCCACCTGGACCTTTTAAAAATGAGGCTTCTGTGAACAGATTTGCAAGGCTGCGACTTGGTCTTCGCTTCACACCTTTCAAAATTTTACAAATTTGACACTTTTGCTTCTTCGGAGGCTGTTTTTGGGAGAAAGGTTCTACAGGCAGTGGTTCCTTCCGTTTAAGTTCCTGCCTTGTCCCTCCCATCATCTTTGTACTTAGCTTTGGTATTGGTATCCCACAAGTAATGGATGATCCGTGGACTGGATACACTTAACAAGAGAAAACATAATTTATGCTTACCTGATGAATTTATTTCTCTTGTAGTGTATCCAGTCCACGGCCCGCCCTGTCCTTTTAAGGCAGGTCCTAAATTTTAATTAAACTACAGTCACCACTGCACCCTATGGTTTCTCCTTTCTCGTCTTGTTTCGGTCGAATGACTGGATATGGCAGTGAGGGGAGGAGCTATATAGCAGCTCTGCTGTGGGTGATCCTCTTGCAACTTCCTGTTGGGAAGGAGAATATCCCACAAGTAATGGATGATCCATGTACTGGATACACTACAAGAGAAATAAATTTATCAGGTAAGCATAAATTATGTTTTTACACATAAGGTAAATCTAGAAGACAGGGTCACAGTGTGGCTACTTTTATCTGTATGGAATCAAGGGGTAATATATCCTGAGGGAGGATTATTGAACAATGGGGATTAATCTCATACATTTTTATTTGATTTATACTGCATTGTGTGAGATTTTTTTAGAGGCTCATAGACTGAGGTTGGAACATACAGGTTACTTTCATTTATAGCTGCTCAGCTTTACAAGTTTGGCGTGCTTTTCCTTAGCACAGGCGCTACATGTGACCGGGTGTGGTCGTAATTTTCACTTTCTACTCTATGACCATGCTGGTTATCAGAGAGAAGCGGTTTACTCTGTGTGCCTGGGTCATAGGAGGTAGTGAGTGCCCCAGCCCTCTGGGTTCGTCCCAATTCATCAGATTCTAATCAGACAAATATCACCTCGGAGGCTTAGATTAACCACAAGGAGGAACGAGGAGCTCCCTAGTAATGAGGGTAGTATCTCGGATTCTGGAATGGGCAGAGAATCACAATTGTTCGCTTTCAGCAATCCACATTCCGGGTGTGGACAACTGGGAAGCGGATTTTCTGAGCAGACAGACGTTTCATCCAGGGGAATGGTCTCTCCACCCCAAAAGGTTTGCGGAGATCTGCAGCAGATGGGGCGGCGGCGCTGGAAATAGATCTCATGGCGTCCAGACTCAATTGCAAACTACCCAGATACGGGTCGCGATCCAGGGATCCCAAGCAGAACCTGATATATTACCTTGGCTGTACCCTGGGAGTTCAACCTAATCTACATATTTCCACCGTTACCTTGAGTAGTGGCCCGCATCAAGCAGGAGCAGGCTTTGGCTATTCTGATTGTTCCGTCGTGGCCGCGGAGGACGTGGTTTGCGGATCTAGTGGCGATGTCGTCTTATCTGCCGTGGAAGTTACGTTTGTTGCAAGGATCTGCTAGTTCAAGGTCCTTTTCTACATCAAAATCTCGATTCTCTGAGGCTGACTGCGTAGAGATTTGAAGCCTAGTCTTAGCCAAGAGAGGTTTTTCGGAGAGAGTGATCGACACTCTCTCGTCCAGGCCATTAAGCCGGTCACTTGACGCATATACCACAAGGTGTGGAGGACCTACTTGTCCTGGTGTGACGAACAAGGATGCCCTTGGCTTAAGGTCAAGGTATCCAGGATTTTGGCCTTTCTCCAGGATGGTCTGGATAAGGGTCTTGCCGCCAGGTCCCTAAGGGGACCAGATATTGGCTTTAATCGGTACTGTTGCACAAGAAGCTCGTGGAGCTTCCTGATATTCAGCTCCTTTTGTTCAGGCTCTGGTTAGGATTAGACCGGTTTTCAGGAATCTGGCTCCCCTCCCTGGAGCTTAAACTTGGTGCTTAAGGAGGCGGGCGTTGTGTTGCTCTACCTTCCTCTTTAAAATACCCCAAAGGTGTTCTATTGGATTCAAGTCAGGTGACATACTTGACCAGGTCATAGTTTTCACTTTTTCTTCATAAATGGAAATAGTCAACAGCTGCATTCATTACTTTGGAGAATTCCGAACCTGACCACCAGGAGGAGGCAAAGGCTTAAATACCTCCCTCATTGCAGAGAAGTGTCAGAAGTTTTCGATAGTCTTTTATGGAGGGTAGTACTCTTCGGCATGGGATTGAAGTTTTAAGTAGTCCTGTCAGCCTCCCAGTGAGAGCATGGGTGAGTCCAGAGATGCTGGTAGAGTCTTTCTGTGAAACCATCCAGACTCATATTAACAGCTCCACAAGCAATCGGCGTTGACAAGTTTCGCTGCCTGCTTTTTTCTCTCATGTCCATGGCAGATGTGACGCTACTATCTGTCACACTTGATGGGCTGTGTTCCTGTTCCACGGCGTAGATTCCGGTAAGATTGTTTCATTTTTACTTTCATCATGGATGTATTGTAATTACAACTGTTTATCCGAGAGGGGCTACATCCTTTTGGGGAACTTTAGCATGGGGTCTCAGTGAGGCTCCTTTCTCTTGTTAGGTGTATCCAGTCCACGGATCATCCATTACTTGTGGGATATTCTCCTTCCCAACAGGAAGTTGCAAGAGGATCACCCACAGCAGAGCTGCTTTATAGCTCCTCCCCTAACTGCCATATCCAGTCATTCTCTTGCAAGCTCTCAACATAGCTGGAGGTAGTTAGAGGAAAGTGGTAAAATATAGTTAGTTTTTTCTTCAATCAAAAGTTTGTTTTTAAATGGTACCGGAGTGTACTATTTTATCTCAGGCAGCATTTAGAAGAAGAATCTGCCTGCGTTTTTTCTATGATCTTAGCAGAAGTAACTAAGATCCACTGCCGTTCTCACATATGTCTGAGGAGTGAGGTAACTTCAGAGGGAGAATGGCGTGCAGGGTATCCTGCAATAAGGTATGTGCAGTTAAGTTTTTCTAGGGATGGAATTTGCTAGAAAATGCTGCTGATACCGGATTAAAGTTAAAGCCTAAATACAGTGATTTAATAGCGACTAGTATCAGGCTTGCTATTAGAGGTATATACTCTGATTAATGTGCAATATAAAACGTTTGCTGGCATGTTTAATCGTTTTTATATATGCTTTGGTGATAAAACTTATTGAGGCCTAGTTTTTTCCACATGGCTGGCTTTATTTCTCTTGTTAAGTGCATCAAGTCCACGGATCATCCATTACTTATCGGATATTCTCCTTGCCCAACAGGAAGTTGCAAGAGGATCACCCACAGCAGAGCTGCTATATAGCTCCTCCCCTAACTGTCATATCCAGTCATTCTCTTGCAAGCCTCAACCAAGATGGAGGTCGTAAGAGGAGTGTGGTGTTTTATACTTAGTTTATTCTTCAATCAAAAGTTTGTTATTTTTAAATGGTGCCGGAGTGTACTGTTATCTCAGGCAGTATTTAGAAGAAGAATCTGCCTGCGTTTTCTATGATCTTAGCAGAAGTAACTAAGATCCTTTGCTGTTCTCACATATTCTGAGGAGTGAGGTAACTTCAGAGAGGGAATGGCGTGCAGGTTTTCCTGCAATAAGGTATGTGCAGTTAATATTTTTCTAGGGATGGAATTTGCTAGAAAATGCTTCTGATACCGAACTAATATAAGTAAAGCCTTAAATGCAGTGATAGCTACTGGTGTCAGGCTTATTAATAGAGATGCATACTCTTATAAAAATGTAATATAAAACGTTTGCTGGCATGTTTAATCGTTTTTATATGTATTTGGTGATA